>NC_047651.1:2373026-2375916 GCF_902201215.1 Prunus dulcis
GTTCGTCGACTACAAGACCAGAACTATCTATCCAATCACACTTAAAGACTGGGATTGTAAACTTTTGGTAGTCAAGGTCCCAAATTTCTTGAATGACACCATAGAAACCCATATTTGAGAGAATTGGGTTTTTATCCTTGGCACTAGCAACTTGCATGGTATGTGCAAGTAAATAAACTCAACTATTTTGAGTTGTCCGCACATCATCTTGTGCCTTGATATTGAATTTAATACCTTTAATAAGATAGTTCCTATATAATGGCACTGCCATGTTTGGACCAGCTGCTAGCCACCTTAAATTTTCTGATACGCCATGATTGTTTTCCTCAAGTTCACTTTGAACCTGCAAATTAATCATATCTTAATTCAATCTAACATAGAAATAAGAAGAAAATTAAAAGAGAAATATGTTATTCAACAACATATACCTTGAAGCGTAGCCATTGAATGAAAGTGCTATTGTGCTTATCTTGCAGCCACTTTGTTCTCTTTCTAAATTTTGGATAAGTGGTCTTGATGTGGATCATATGTTCCCTACATTGACACGAAAAAATCAAGCATTATAGTTCCTTGTATATAAGATGAACATAAGGAATAATAATATTTAAAATGGCTCCATATGAACAATAAAAGTGATATGTACTCTATATAAGGTAGGACTTCCTCCGTATTCTCCAAGACATATAGATGTGCCTGGTTTAACCAGTCCCGATCAACTAAGCTTACTGTGCAACTTGATAATGGCTTCGAAACTCCCATCTTCTGGCTTGAAGGCACTCCAACTGTACTAACATTAGATAAATGCTCGGTGCAAAACTGTACAGCTTCTTTAGCTGTATACTGCTCAGCAATGCAACCTTCCGGACGAGTATAGTTCTGAACATGCCCCTTTAGCACTTTCATATCCCTTTCAAATGGATACATCCATCTAAAATATACTAGGCCACATAGACAAAATTCTCTGACAAGATGTACAACTAGATAGACCATGATATCAAAGAATGAAGGGGGAAAGTATTTCTCAAGGAAACACAAAGTAACTACTACATCTTCTTCCAACTTATCTAGCTTGGAAACATCTACTGTCTTTGCACATCGAAGAAGCACAATCGAGTTATTGCATACCTTGCAGGCTTCTCCAAAACAGAATGAATTGCCACAGGGAGCAATTGTTGCATTAAGGTATGACAATCATGTGATTTAAGGTCAAGAAGTCTTGAATCTTGTAAAGATACAAGATTTTTAATATTTGAAGAATAACCTTCAGGGACCTTCATACCATAGAAAGAATTGCAAACCTCTCTCTTCTTTGCTTTTGACAAATTCCAAGGCCCAGGAGGCAAACGAGTACGTCTTTCTCCATACTCGGGTTGCAAATCAGTTTTGACCCCCATGTTCAATAAATCTAATCGAGCAGCAATCCCATCTTTATTTTTTTCCAGGGATCTCCAGCAATGTACCAATGATACTATCGCAAACATTCTTCTCAATGTGCATAACATCTAGGGCATGCCTCACAGGAAGGTATTTCCAATACTCGAGATCAAAGAATATTGATTTCTTCTTCCAACAAACTCTATCACCATTTTCAACCATATGCAGCACTTCTTCTCTGGTTAATGGCTCGGGAGGTATGCCATATTCAGGTTTCCTATTAAAAGCTGCACGTTGCCTCCTATATGGATGATTGATTGGTAACCATTTTCTATGCCCAATGTAACAAATTTTGTGGCCATTTTTCAACCTGTGACTAGGTGTATCATCGCCACATATTGGACAAGCTTTATATCCTTTAACAACACAACCAGATAAGTTTCCATAGGCAGGGAAATCATTAATTGTCCACATTAATGCAGCTCTGAGTGTAAAGTATTCTCCATTATGTGCATCATACACTCCTCTAATCCCAACCCACAAAGATTTTAAATCATCAATCAAAGGCTCCAAGTAGACGCCTATATCATTTCCGGGTTGTTTAGGACCGGAAATCAATAAGGTTAACATCATGAACTTTCGTTTCATGCACAACCATGGAGGGAGATTATATGTAACTAAGATAACCGGCCAACAACTATATCTGCTACTTAGAGAACTGGGGGGATTGAATCCATCAGATGAAAGAGCCAATCTCAAGTTTCTCGGCTCATTACCAAACTCAGGCCATTTATCATCAAGAAGTTTCCAAGACGGGGAATCCGCCGGATGAGACATCTGACCGTCAATTGATTTTCTAGCAGCATGCCAAGTCAAACTCTTAGCTGTCTCATGTGATTGAAACATCCTTTAAACCTTGGAATTGGAGGAAAATACCACACCACCTTCGCTGGCACACCCTCTTTCAAGATTGAATCTTTGCCTTCCTTCCACCTTGAGATACCACAAGTAGGACAATTAGTTGAATCCTCATACTCCTTCCTATACAAGATGCAATCATTGGGGCATGCGTGCATTTTCTCATAACTCAGCCCCAATGCACACAAAGTCTTTTTAGCCTCATACATAGAGGTTGGTATTGTATTTCCTTCTCGAAGCAAATCGCCTTGAAGTATCAATAATTCTGTAAAACAGACATCACTCATCCCATGTTTTGCCTTCAAATTATACAACTTCACTAATGCCGATAACTGCGTGTACTTTCTACAACCAGGGTACACTGGTTGATCTCCATCCCCAATCACATTGGCAAACTCATACGGATCGGAACCAAAATCACCAAAATCACCAAAATCACCAAAATCATTATCATCCATATCAATTTCTTCAGACACAAAACTGTACCTACTATGGCCATCATCTTCTTCAACATTTCTACTAGCATTAGTAGTTGCTTCCCAAGGTTCTCCGTGAAATGTCCAATTTTTATAGCTTTGGTCAATTCCATTAAAGTATA
>NC_047651.1:2378056-2433256 GCF_902201215.1 Prunus dulcis
ACTCTAAAACCTAAACCATAAAACTAGAAGTGATTTTATGACTCATCAAAACAATTTTGTTTTTGATGGTCATTTTAAATTTTTGTTATTCAAAATGAATTTTTTCAAGGTTTAGGGGGAAGAAAATATATCAATGACTTCATAGGAGTTGACTTTTCATTTTTCTGATTTATTTTTAATTTATTTTGAATATTTTGATATAAAAATAATAAAATATTTTTATCACAACAACAAACCACGTCGGTGTTAATAAATTGTAGACGTTGTAAATTGTAATAGACGACTAAGTTGTTAAAATGACGCCGTTTAAATGAGAAACCATGGCGGCTATTTAACTATCCGACGTAAAATATATATTCCACGACTTAACCGCTGTCGTTACAAAGTACTACCCTGAACCCTTAAGAAATTGAAGATGTTATAAACCATAAACGACTAAATTGTTCAAAGAACGTCGTCTAAATATCCTTTTACGTCGTATTTGTTTAAAACGAAACAACAAAATACGACGGTTTTTGACTTTATTAGGTCGTTGGAAAAGTATTACACGTCGGTTATGCAATTTGTATGTTTTTTTTTTTTTAATTTAAGAAAACCTCAACAAATTTTTACATTATATATTATAGACAAAATTTGTACATTATACATAAATATCAAGTGTTCAATAATTCCCCTGTTCAATAATTTGGTAAACAAACTCTGCCCATTCATTCAGGACTTCATCAATTGCTTCTTGGGGGTATGAAGCTTCCTGGTTTCCCTTGGCATACTGCATAAACAATGACTATTAGGGTTTATAAATAAAAAGAAATTCAATCACAGACGACGATATTTTTCATAACCGACGTAGTATATCTATTCAACGACGGTAATTTTACATGACCGTCGTTGATAATACAAAAAACGACGTGAAATGTATGAAGGTAATTTCTTCTTACCTTATTCTCAAACGCTAAGGAAGGATCCATGATGATGTCCCTCATGAAGCGCATCACATAATACCCGCATTCGACATTGCTGGGTTGCTTTGGTGTGCCTGAGAGTGTTTTCCAAATTACAGCTTTACGTCCTGCTCGGCCTATGTGGGAATTATATATTTTTATAGCACTGTTCACGATGTTTTTGGCCTCTTCATCGACCACACGATTTCCGGGCAGAGGATCCAGAAAATAGACGGTTTCCCTCTTTGCTCTCACAATCAGCAAGATCCAATGACGGCTGCACAAAATTAATATAAAAGCGACGGTTATTTACAAAAACGACGTATTATAATATTTCACACGACGAAATAAAGTAGCAATCGACGACATTATATATTTATCACGACGATACATAAATACCGGCGTGGTTAGTAGTTTCAAACGACTCAATAAAATAAAACACCGACGTGGTTAGTTTATACGTTGTCATTTATTGAAAATCATAAAAACAAAATCCTGTTAAGGAGACTAACCCTGGATTGTAAGGCATCATGAAAATCTGTTCGCCGTCTGTCTTCTGAAGTCGAGCTGCTACCAGTCGTGATCTGTCAGCTATTGTGCCAGAGTTGGCACTAACTGTAGCAGGGTCGTTAAAGCCAACCATGCTGCACATATTTGCTTGTTTCAAAACATCATGTAAGTACCTAAATACATAAAATAATATAAACAAGTCAGCACAAAAAAACACACGACGGTTATGTATAACAAAACGGCGTATTATAAAATTTCACACGACGTACTGAAATAGAAGAGGACGTTATAATACATTTATCACGACGGTACATACTAACGGCGTGGTTATCCAGTTAAGACGACGCAATATATAAACCAACGACGTATTATTTTAGAATTACAAACCTCATATATACAGCAACCACAGTGGCTCCAATTTCTTCCATGCCTGCAAATTGTGTAATATCTTCAGGCAGGAGGAAGGTATCGCGTTCACGACCAAACACCTCCTTATCAATTGTAAATTGCAGGATCTTTTCCTCGGGCAGGAGTGTCGTTTCCACATAACGACAAAGGGTTTTTAAAGAAGATGGCGCCTCCATATTTGAATAATCACCAACTTCAATAACCTGTTTAAAGAAATAAAAAAAATGGCGTGGTAATTCAATAAAAACGACGGTTTAAGGAATAAAACGTCGTCTGAAAAGAATTTAAACGACGGTGAAAAATCCGTCGTGGTGAATATTTTATTACGTCTTAAAAAAAATTCCGCCGTCTAAGTTGTAAACAAGCGACGGTTTAAAGAAAAATATCGACGTCTGAAATTTTGAAAAACAAATAAAAAAGGCAAAGTTATGTGAACATACCTTGTCGTCATGCTTTTCTTCATCTTCTTTCTCCTTTTCTTCTTGTTTTTCTTCTTCCTTCTCTTCATCTTTTTTTTCTTCTTCCTTCTCTTCATCTTTTTTTTCTTCTTCCTTCTCTTCATCTTCCTGATGTTTCCCATTTTTGGCAGTATCATCCTCAAAATGTAGGGATCTCACATCACCTCAAGAGCAGCTTGCTTTGTCAGACATTGGATTTTTGGGACTTTGGCTAATTCTTGGTTTAAGCATGCTTGGATCAAAATTGGGAATTAATTGGGAAAACTGACTCAGGAAATGCTCCCTCTCAGCCTCTACCAATTGTTTGGTTCTAGCCTCCATCCTCAAAGCCTCTTCCCTTGCCTTAGCCTCCATCTTTTTAGTCTCTTCTTGAAGGAGAACTCTTAAACTCTCCTTCAAACGGTCGTCAAAGCTAACCCTCTGTGGTTTGGGTAAATTGAAATACTGCCTTGGGGAAATCCCAGAACCTACTCCTCTCACTCTGCCTGGATGCTCGGGGCCCAAAGCCATGGTCAGCACATCATTGCTGCCATATACACTGACTTTGCCTTCGAGACTTGTTTTTGCAATTCATCCTAAAACAAAGATATATAAAAAAGTAAGAAAAAAAAACACACGACAGTTATTTATATACAAACGACGTATTATATAATTTCACACGACGCAATAACATATAAACCGACGTTATTATAATTTATCACGACGGTAGTTATACCGACGTGGTTAGTTTTTTAAAACGACGAAATGAATAAACCACCGACGTCTTATGCTATAATTACAGAAAACAGAGTAGTGATTCCTTATTTAGACCTTTAACGACGTTTTTTAAAAAGTTTCGACGTGGTAATATCATTCACACGACGCTAAAATGAACCACCGACATCTTATGCTATAATTAAAGAAAACAGAGTAGTGATTCCTGATTTAGACCTTTAACGACGTTTTTTAAAAAGTTTCGACGTGGTAATATCATTCACACGACGCGAAATATAACATAAGACGTAATAAGAATTATTCACAGTTTAATAAAAATTTAAAACAGAGTGAGTAGGCTTACAATTAATTTTGCTTTCTCTGCCACCTTTGGATCGGGATGTTACCATGTTTGTCCTGTCTAGCTCTCTTCCATAAGGTAGATCGATCAATTTCTACCCCAGGCATGGTTTCCTCCAATTGATCCTCCAATCCAGCATATCCTTTTCGAGACAATCGATGATTGTACTCGAGTTTCTCCCTAATCTGTGCATGTTGAGAATGCACAGACTCAAAATCTTTGGATAACCTTGAAGCTACAAAGGCATCCCATTGTGCTTTCTCTATAAATTTATATGTTTCAGGGGGTTGGCTTAATTTCTCCTTGTCATTGGTGTATGGAAGGATATAATGCCTCGTTAGTGTAGACTTGAAATCCTTCCATTTCTTGGCAGCAGAAGATAAAACAGAGTTCTTGCCCCCTTGACCTACCACAAAAGCCATGTCAACTGCTTCCCAAATCTGCTCCTTTATATCCTTGGGGATTTGAGACCATTTCTTGTCCACAAGTGGAACTCTGGAGCGTGCCAACACACCAATGTACGACTGCATCTCACTATGTGCTTGGCCAATACCTTTCCCCCTTTTATTGTACTCAACAATTGGCCTCAGTTTCTGAAGCTTTCTCTTCACAACACGAGGCATTGTGCTCATACCTCGACCAGTCTTTGAATCATCAGAGATTGTTGTCTGGCTGGTTGGTTCTGTCTCAGCAGATGATGAAGCAAACTTCATCTTCTTCGAAGACTTCATCTTCTTCGAAGACTTGTCTTGAGGAGCTACCATTCCAAGCTCCTTACCTTCATTTTTCTTGGAGCCAGAATCCTTAGTTTGGTGTTGAGAAACCATTTTAACAGACAAAACTGCAAGTGAAAATATTTCAGGAAAAGATTAAGAACACAAACGACGGTTATTAATAAAATACGACGTATGATATGATTTTAAACGACGCAATGAAATAATCTCAGACGTAATAAATGTTTAAAACCATTATTTATATAACGTCGTGGTATTTATGTTCACACGACGTCAATAGTAATATACCGTCGTCTATATAAGGATCCAAAACCCTTCTTTCTTTCTCTGTGAATGTTTGATTGCAGATCCAAAACCCTAAAATACCACGTCGTGGTATTAACATTCACACGACGTAAAACAATAGATATACTGTCGTCTATATTAGATACCAACCCTACTTTCTTTTTCTTTATATTTTATCAAATTAGGGAAAAACAAAAACCATTGTTCAGAGAAATCAAACCTGCAATTAAACAAGCAAATAAAAAAAAGACTATAATTTTAAAAACAACTTTGTCAATTTTCAGACGACGCTAGAACGACTGACGAACCGTCGTGGTCTACATATTTAACCACGTAAATAAGAAGCTACCGTCGTCTTATTTAGTTGAGGTAGTTGTCTTCAAAGTTGGAAACTTTCCCTCTTTGTCTGTATATTTTATCAAACTTGGAAAGAAGTAAAATGATTTTGGCCAGAAAAAAGGTAAAAAGATTTTTCAAACAAAAAACGTATGAGCATGCAAAACAGTAACCAAAATAGTGAAAATGAAAGCTTACCTATTGCGTGCAATGAAAGCAAGAGGAAGACGATCGATCTTTAAGTTCAGAGACGACGAAGAAGACGAGAGGAAGACGATGAGATACTCTGGCAGTGCTCTGACAAGGAAAAAAGACAAAAGTTTTCTCTGGGAGATTGAAATTTTTAATCGGGTTTGGAAACAGTGCATGTGTAAGTCAGGTAGACGAAAAGTTGCTTACATATAAAACCATTTCAAAAAAATAATACGGCGGTTCCATATAACTACGACGTATACGAATTAAAAAATACGACGGTAAATTTAACTTCGGACGGGTAAATAAATACGACAGTAGTGTTGTAGGTACCGTCGTAGTAAACTCAAAAATTAAAGTACATAAGTAATAACTCGCGTCATGGTAGATTATTTAACACGTCGTTTTTATTAATTTACCGACGTGGATTTATGTAATATACGTCGGTCATACCGACGTTGATTTTACAATTTAAACGGCGGTTTTTTTGTAAGGACCGCCGTTGGTTTTAAAAATTTATTCTATAAATTTGTCGCTTTCATTCATTTTCGGTTTACATTTAGGGTTCCAGGTTCTTCCTTCTCAGAGACACTGTCTCTCACATCTCAAAGACAATAATTTGGATGTCTTTCTCAAAGAGAAATTGAGCTTACTCGCATCAAATCTATGTCCACAAGAAGAAGCTTGTCAACTAGCCTTCTCACTTCCTTGATCAAGCCCGATAGGACACTTAGTGCTTCTGAATACTCCTTGCTTTCCATCAAAAGAGATGCAAGCCTGGCCTCCACTCGCGTCGAAGGAAAGTTCGCTTCTCAAGGAAATCTGAAGATCAGATGTGCTGGAATGAAGAAATCTGAAAATCAAAGAAATTTAAAATGAAGGAAATTAATGTTCTGGAATATGTAAATTTTCTTTTTTTGATGACAGATTTAAAAAAAATAAGAGTATAAAAACAACGACTGTTTTTGTATTACTGTCGTCGTTTTTCGTCGTCTTAAGTAAGACTAAGACGACGTAATATATTTGTTGAGCGACGTTGATTTGTTTTTTAAACGCCGTTAGGTATAATATAACCGTCGTTGAAAATTGTCTCTCTGATTGCAAATTTGCAACGACGTTAGGTATAATATTTGTAGATACACAAAAGCACACACATCATCAACTTCCAAAAAATTGTCTCTCTGATTGCAAATCTGTGTCATCTGTTAAGATTATGATGTGGAACAGAGTTCCATCTGGTAAGATTTCGTAACCCTTGGGATCTCAGAAAAATCTGGTTATGTCGGCGGTTTTCTATATAAACCGTCGTGGTTATTTCAATTTTTGTCATTAAGTAGATCTACCGACGTAGGATAAGAAAATCAAAGAAAAAAATTGTTAACAAAAATTCTTATTAAGACGACGGTTTAAATTAAATGTACGACGTAATAAAATGAATAAATACGACGTTAAATTTTATAGTACGATTTAAAGATAACGTCGTAGAACTATACGAGAATGACGTCGATATATTTATATTTTCCGTCGTTGTAAATTAATTTAATACGGCGATATTTTGTATTTTAAAGCCGTGGATTTGTTTGTAATTATACGGCGTCTTATACGTAAAACCTCGTCGTGTTATTTTATGAGTAAAAACGGCGGCTTTTATTGAAATCGTCGTCTTTACTTTCTACGTCGGTCGATTCATAACTTCTGCCGTTCTTTGTTGGCTTTGATTTTACACTGCTGAAATCTGTTTCAAATAGACGTCGGTTGTTTAATTAGGCACGTCGTTGTTTTTGAACCGCCATTTGAATCTCCATTTTTAGTTGTCTAAGGTGGTATTACACGACGGTGTTTTCAGAACCGTCGTCTTTTTAAAAACCACGACGGTTTTCACTTAGACCGTCGTTGTTTTCTGGTCGTCTTTTTCACTTTTTGTAGTAGTGTCTGTTCATAAGAGATTTTATTTCTTTAGAATGAACATCTGAAGAAAGAATCCATAAAGTGATCCTAACTCCGAGGGTTATTTGTTTTGACAGAGGCAAAAGAATTGTGATTTTGCTCTTGCAGGATATAACTAGATCATCAAGCGCTACATTATATTTACTGGGCCGATACAAGCATGAATGATACTTGAGAAAAGTTTCTCCCACCTAAGGATGTAAGCAATACTTTTGTTATTTTATGCTTATATACTTATTTGATATTTTATCTTGAAAGGTAACCAAATGGGGAGATAAGTCCGTTCCAAAAGAATGGCTTGTATGTATCCATGAATTATTAATGCAAATTTTACAGATTGCAAGTTGGATACATTGATAATACACTGCACAGATTAAAGTCCCATAAGAACAAAATATGGGTATAGCAGTGATCAATATGATGCACGTCTGTTGCGTAGCAAATGATATGGATTGAAGTCCCAAAAGGACAATCCTTTAACATGTCAATATTCATATTATGCACGCCTAATGCGTAGCAAATTATATGGGTTAAAGTCCCATAATATGGGTTAAGGTCCCAGAAATTAATTGACATGTATGTATTAATCTGTGGCATGCCTGCAGCATGACAGATATATGGGTTCTAAATGTTCCAACTCCCTAAATGGAGATTATCCACGCCCTACTGCAAAATAACGCTCCATTGGAGGTTATAATCCACATTCTCACATCATAAAAGCCCCCTGAAGTGGCTTGGGTACCCAAAAGCAAAGAAATGCTTATAATTGATGCATGCACATGCACATGAGAATGGTGGGATCATGAATTGATGAATGACAAATTTTAATTTTGGAGTAGCTACTCAAATCATCAATGGGCTGTGTTGATTGGAACCACGTTCAATTATTAAATGTCGACAATATCATTGGCCAAAATGGAATGAGGCAATTCCATTATAGATGAGAATGAATGTGAAAGAACAAACCCACAGTACGAACCCCAAAATTTGTTAATACTGAAAGTTATACTTGGGTGTTTGGAATAAAAGGGAATATACCTACTTTGTATGACACAATGTTTTTTTTTTGGCATAAACAAGGAATGTTGGGTTTTCTCCATATTTATAGATTCAATCGTGCCCCTTTATTGCATATTTACGGAGACCAACATGTTATCTTTAAGGGTTATTAAATGCACGGAGCATATCGCCAGAAGCGATTCCCTAAAGATGTATAAATAGTTGGGTTAAAGCTATATAATGTGTCATAAAGTTTAATCCCTTTAAACAAAATCCTTGAAAGGATTGAAATTGCATGAAGCAAGTCCTGAATGACATGTACCTGAAGTACAAAATCCGTACTCAATACTAATATGCATAAATTGCCTCAGTGAGTACATTAATATGTTTGCAAACACATTAAAACTTCTCAAGAGTTCCAGAAATATTTGTCTCGACTGAAAGATCGAGCATTATGCCAACGAGATTATTGTTTATACTAAGAAAGTATTGAAACATTTTTATGCGGATTATTCGTTGGACACTTGAAGGATTTTCCGGAAGTATATTGGACCGGACATCGTATTTTCCAGATAGAGCTCAACTCCATCATTTTGGATGATGTGAGGCATATTTGATGTTATCTAAGCATAACACCATATACGGGCATATTTTTTTTGAGTGAAATTATAAATAGCCCAAGTGTTATTAGATATGCGGACTCTGAAAATCTCTATGGTCGCTTACTGGAAACAGCTAGTCATGAAGTTTTCAGGGGGAGATATTCATCAGGGGGAGCATGGTATTCATAAAGACTTTCATACACTGTACTCTTTTTCCTTCATCAGGTTTTTATCCCATTGGGTTTTTCCTGGTAAGGTTTTAACGAGGCAGTGTCGCTCAAGATTGACTCACAGAAGCAGTGTCAACTATGATATTCAGAAAGATGATCAACAGTATGACTTCAAGATATTATGCCAAGCACCAGGGGGAGCGTGCTATCAATAAAGACCTTTACACACTGTACTCTTTTTCCTTCGTCCAGGTTTTTATCCCACTGGGTTTTTCCTGGCAAGGTTTTAACGAGGCAGTGTTGCACGCATGTCAATATACACAGAATTTTATGTTACACATGGTTATGTACTCTTTTTCCCTTCGACCAGTTTTTGTCCCACTGGGTTTTTACTGGCAAGGTTTTTAACGAGACATATTCTATACCATTTGTGGTCTCCAAGGGGGAGTGTTGTAAATTATAGAAGGTGGAGCCCACATGTTGGAAGGCTTTGCCTACAAATAAAACACATCCCTCATTGTAATAGACAGATAACTAAACCTTCAATAATGAGATTAGTTTCTCTACTTTCCATATCTTAATTCTCTCCCTTCAGTTTCCTAATTCTCACTCTTCAATTTCCTTTAGATTTATAACATATATATATATATATATATTTAAAATTTAATATATATTATATAGGTGGCAATATAAGAGAAATCGGAAGTAAAAGTTCAAGATACCGATCCAAGCCCAGAATTTTTGAAGGATTATATGCACGTGACGGAGGCCTCACAGGGAAAGAAAACAAGGAGGACGATAATGACTCTGAATGTTCCAAAGCAAGGAAGAATCAAGCATGTCAGAATATTTCAATCAATGCAATCCCACGGATTTAGGGGGGCTTCGCAAGGAAAGATTTTTAAAAGAGTTGATATTTGGCCATTCAATGGTCAGTCCATGGGCTGGCGAATGCCCTATATAAACCTCACCAAGCGAAGACAAAAGACACACAACATCAGACAGACAAACCTACTTTTCGTCTTGCACTTTTCTTTTCCTAGACTTTGGATTTTACTTTTCAAGCACCTAGTGTAGTGAGTTCTTCCTTTTCTAGTGTAAGTTTATTTTTCTTGTCATTTCAATTCTTGTTTGATTTATATTTTTTGTGATTTGAATTCAAGTTTATTTTGATTGCTTTACCTTTCATTGTTATCGCACTTCAATTAAGTTTAATTTCAAGTTTATTTTATTTTATCATTCTTATCGCTTTTTTATTTCGTTCTTGCTTTATTTATCGCTTTGATTTATTTTATCGCACTTCAATTCTTGTCTTTACGTTTAAACGCACATTTAATTTAATTGCACTATTTTTACTCAAAACCCTAAAAATAACAAAAACATCTGTACGAAGCCTAACCATCCTTGAGCCCGAGGAAGTGAAAGAACCTAGGCCATGAGGAGGTTCCTTGCTTGGCCGATCAATCGTTTGATCAGAAGTTAGAAGCACAATACATCCATCAACTCACATTCCATTCAAGCCTAATTTCGGGGCTTAGTGGTGGCACGCCCTGCATTCAAAAGAAGAATGACCAAAAGTTCCTTCCGTCAGCCGCCTCAGACGAAAAGGGGGAAACGGTTTCAATTGCTCTCAAATGATTTCCAATACTTAAGTAACCTTCGAATGCCCAAAAATAAATCAATACTGTAACAAAGCATTGATTTGCAGAGTAATTTCTCAAAAAACCCACACTGGAGAAATTCCAAAATCTTAACAACATCCCTTAAAATTTACATGAGATTGTTAGGCTCAATCTCAAAATCATGTAGGAGAAAATGGTTCATGAATCCGACAACTAGAGAGAAAGTTATGATTTTTCAAATTTTTTTAACCACACTTTGTTTTTGGAAGTTGCAGACTCGCACAGGGAGGAAGAAGAAAGAAATTAATGGGGGGGTAAGGTTAGAAATAAGCCCATTTAAAGATGGCATATTATACAAAAACCCATATAGAGCCTATTTGGAGAGAAAACAGCAAAATTAACCACTTGTCATTTACCAAACAAACGACCTCTTTAACGTTCGTTGGGTAAAAACACAGTTCACTTAGTATCTAGGAGCCCAAATACTGATTACCCACCAAACGACATTTCTAACCCAACGAACAATGAGGGACTAGTTCATTAAGTAAATCATGGCGTTCGCTGGGTAATTTACTCAAAGAACGGCATAAGTTACCCAACAAAAGAGCTACTTAGTGTTTGTTGGGTAGCTTCTTATGTTCCTTGAGTAATTTACCCAACAAATGACACTGTTTATAAAAATAAAATAAAAAGACCCCTTTAGCGTTTGTTGGGTAAAAAAAATTGTTCGCTTAGTATCGAGGAGTCCAAATGCCTATTACCCACCAAACGCCATTTCTTACCCAATGAACAATGAGGGACTCGTTCATTGAGTAAATCATGGCATTTAATGGGTAATTTACTTAATAAACAAGCATTCGTTGGGTAAAATCTTACATCTATTCAGTAATTTACCCAACGAACGACATTATTTACCAAAAAAGCTTGAAAGAAAAATGCAATTAACATATGACGAAATGGTCATAAATTGATCATAAGCTAAAAACATTCAAATGATTCAAGAATAGCAAGGTCATTTTTACATAGATTTTTTGGTATAGTGGTTTCCAGTGCATGTGATTTTCGCACCAAATGCCCTTAAAAATTAAAAAAATACAATCAATCCCAAGAAAGCATAAACTTATTACCAAATCTACAAGGCATGATCTTTTTTATAAACTATATCTTTTGAACCAATTAAAATCCTCACCTGTATCAACCCACCACACAAATTTTCATTGTTTCTAACACATTAACAACAAACTCTAGATTTGAATCGATCCAAGAATCTTATCTTTGATAGTGAAAGGACTTGAAATCATCTTCTTGGGTTCGAATCGTCTAAGAAGTTATAATTATTGTCACCTTTCCATAGTAATATCGTGAAGCCTGCCTTGCTTCTCCCACTTCCATATCTTCTTCAACTTTTTCAATTGAAGCAAAAGACAGATTTACCAAAAAAACATAACCATAATTGCCAGATAGGAGAACCCCAATTTTGAGCAAAGAAGACGCCAATTTTAGGGATCTATAGTTGCTTTGTTGCAGGGGAAACTAGGGTTGTGATTTTGGAAATAATTGGGGGAAAATTGGCGGGCTCAAATTGACAGGACTTGACCTGAATTTCCCAGCACCCGAGACGAATCCTGTGAAAATTCTCGACATCACCCCGATGTCGGGCCCACTTCTAAAACTAGATCCTTTTTCCCAATAAGGAATAAGGGCACGAGACTTTCTGCTGAAATTTCAACAGAGTCTCCTCTATAAATTGAACAATCCCAAAAATTCCAACATGCATAAAACACATTTGATATCCACAACTGGCAGCATGCACAAGATAATTTCATGCAAATCACATAATTGGCCTCCGGCCTTCAAATAATTCGAAACGAAACTACCAACAAACTCTAAACAATGCAAATATAAACTCAGACACATTTATGAATGCCAAATGCGATTCCCATCATCTAAATTCCCAAATATTAAACGTACAAAATTTAAACCTTCTAACAAGACTGCATCTCATTTTCACCTAAATTTCAGGACCAACAACAAGGTCCGAACCAATCTCCATCACACAACATGAGTAAAGTTTAGCCCGCGGCTGCACCTAGGCACTACCATAGGCTACCTACGTACCCTTACTAAGGGATCAAGTCACATGTAGTTCTTTCCTACAAAATTTCCAAGTCCATCAACATGCAATCAATTACAAAAATCCCAAACAAAATCTTTTTCAAACATCATTCGTTCCCAACTCAGTACAATAATCTTTAATTCATCTCTCTAATAACCACATAATCTCCCCATACGCTGAAAATTCCAACGCCACATATGGGGTCTGCCATCATGCCAGAAAATCCTATGCCACGTGTGACCTAACCATTATATCATCTCCCCATACGCCGGAAATTTCAACGTCACGTATGAGGTCTGTCATCCCACCGGAAAATCCTACGCTACGGGTGACCTGACAATCACATAATCTCCCCATACGCCAGATAACTTACCCACGTGGGACCTGACAATCACAGAGTGGTACTTAGGGTAGTGCGTATAGCACTTCAAACTAACATACTCTCACTTATCTGAACTAATACTAGAGGTATTCCCACTTTAGTGATACCAGTCTATAGTACACTGCAACGTAATTTAATCAGAAAAATAATATTATGTTTAGACCAACGATCATACACATAAACATAAATTTCATAATTTCAATTATTAAAATAATATCTAAGAGTTTTCTATAATAATAATAAATACTCTAAAAATCTCAACCTAGTCAACATAGCTCAACAATGCTCAAGAACTGTCACTAGGGTCATTTTAATCCTCCTAGGAAGGTAAAACGACCTTGGAAGACTCACGGTCAACCAATGGTCAAACTACCCATGCTTGGTCAAACGGGCCAACGGGGCCCACGACCTACAAATTCTGATCCGAAATTTCCTATATGTTCCACAAGGTTTAGGATATACGCTCTGCAAGTTTGGTCTGGATCGGATGGTCGGATCGCTCACGATCGCATGATCTGACGGTTATTATAAACATAAACTTAAAATTATTAAATCGGAACATCCGGGGCTCCGATTCACGATCCGTGAATTCCTACACGATCCTAGAAATACTTAGATTAACATATATTAAATATAAGATTATCCAACGGTTCAAACCTATCGAACCCGAATAACGTACAATATGTGATATCCGTTCGAGACTCAAACGGTATCCAAATTGAAATCCGAGCACACCTACGCGCTCAAGCCAACAAGGGGATCTCATCGAGACACAATGTCCCATTTCTACAGTGCCCACGCGCCGCCACACGCGCCGGCAGTGCATGTGTGCCCAAAGCGATTACGCATTGCCGGAAATTCTCAAAATCACAGCTCAAGGTTCCTACCCTGGGTATAGCACCCTATTTGGAACCACTTTTGTTCTTGGATATACCCTGAATAACCAGCGGAAGTGGCCGAAATTTCACTTTGAAAATTCAGCCAAAACTTAAATTCTAAATCGAATTCCTAAACATGAAAATCGTCCAATTCCTACACAACAGGCAGCTAGATCTCGAAAAATAGGTGAGGAACCATACTTGTTTCACCTGAATTAGGCGATGGGGGCGGCGATGCAATGCCTGGAAAAACCCGATTCAAACCATTCGAAGCAGTGGCCAGAATTCGAGGTTTCCAGACGGGATTTTGGGTGCGACGTGTCTGGGATCTCGAGCCGGTTTGAACGTGACCGGTCTCACGTCCTGCTATGGCCGGATGGCCATGAATCAAAGAGAGAGAGAGAGAGAGAGAGAGAGAGAGAGAGAGAGAGAGAGAGAGAGAGAGATATCATATTTTTATCAACCCTTTTCGCCAAAAATATGATTATGCCACTAAGGGTATTTCGATCTATCTCTCTCGTTACAACTCCGATTCGAGCCCACCACGTGTCTATGAACTCATCTCGCCGTGCTTTACGCAACGGTACCGTCGAAATTTCCAAATTTCTTCCCTGTCAAAAAGTCAACTTTAATCATAATAAAATATTTTATGGGCAAAATGGTATTTTCTCTCAATAATTTAATATTCACTAATTTATTTAGGACCGGGTCGTTACACGAATGGAATGAAAGTTTTAGACCCCTAGCCTAGTATTACATAATCTCTCATGGGTATCACCAATAGCCACGTTGGATGCCACTTTCTCATCAATTTTTGTCACTTGTATGAAATTACTCTACTACCCATGCCACATAAGCTGAGTTAATGATTATTCGTTGAAAATTCACGGCATGGAGCAACCTTAGTAACAGAATGGAAGTTCGGGGAGTAATTTGAGCGCCATTATAAAAGTCAGGGGGCAATCTGAGACAATTTGTAAACCAGATACATTTTTTAAATATAATATATTTAAAGAGTCTAGCCGCACGGTCATACTTGGGATTTAAAAAATAAATTAAAAAATAATATAGCCGCACGACTATACTTTTGAAATAAAATATATTTAAATAGTATAGCCGCACAGATATACTCAGAATTTTTTTTTAATATATAGTGTAGCTGAGTGGTTGTACTCGAGATTTTTTATATATACATTTTGTTATATAAATAGTATAGCCGAGTGGCTATATTCGTGAATTTTTAAAATTTTTTAATTAAATAGTACAGCCATGCGGCGCCGCACAGCTATACTTGGCCATTTTTAAAATTTTTTTTCCCTTTGTAAATAAGGAAAATCACAATCGTATTCCCTCTTAAATAAAAATTCTTGAGATAATTTTTGTTTGTAAACCATATTATCAGGTAAATTTGACTAAAGCTGTTTATGAATCCAAATGCAATAAAAATTGTAACTAAGAGTTTTGCTTTCTGGTAGATCCAGTATTGTTACCTCTTGGGATGATGGTGTAAAAATTCTGAGTTTTATTTTTTTATTTTATTTAAGAAGAACATAACATTGAAAAATAGAAAGATATGGTTGAGTGACATACATGTTTCATTAACTCCTAGAAATTAATTAGAATGGTTGTTTGGCATTAGGCATTAATAGAACTGATCAAAGTTATTATATAGTAAATAAAGAAAATAGTAAATCTCTTCAACAGTTGAACTGATCAAAAGGTTGTGAAATGGACTCTATTTTTTGTACGGGAATGTTAGCAACCTTCTCCCTTCTCCTTATGATATGTGTCACTTTCCTTACACATAAAACAATGTGATTAATGCATCAAACAAGCTAAATTTTCTTTTCCAATTTTACCCTTATTAAATGTATTGAATTTCATGTTCCTTTCATTTATCTAAATTTTTTAAAACTTTTTACTATCTTGTTAAAAATTAAATAGGAAAAAACTTCAATTTTTTTTTTAAGGAAATAAAATGTCTAGGTTTCGGAAAAAAAAAGGGTTAATTTGAAAGAAAAAAAAAACTTAAATATTTCCTTTATATGGAATATAATTGTTCAAGCAGGTCATGACAATAAAAGATTCATATGGAATCTACACATCTATTCAATACATCAATTCATTTTCCAACAATCAATTTTATTTTTTATTTGTCCTCATTTACTTGGGATTGCTCCGTGTTTCCAAAATGAGCCATCAATAACCAAACAACTGTGGCAAGCTCACCTTTGCTCTTTCGACCGAAAAAAGAAAGAAAAAAAGGCTCACCTTTACTTAGCAATTCGACATGACTATTTACTTTTAAATTTCTATCATATTTTACCTATTATATTCCATATAAAGGTGTTTGAGCCTAAATTCCACGCACTAGCCCAACTGACTATTGGCCTATGTCAAAAAAACAATGGCTTGGGCTTGTTTTGCCAAAATAAGAAGTCAGCCTAGATTGGTTTAGAAGCCCAGACCATTGCGAACCAATTGCAATAAACATTTTTACAGGTTTAAAATTAATTGCCATTAAGTGGTGATTTAATCTGCAAAAATCAAATTTAATTGGTTTTAAATTAAACCCAGCTTATAATCTCTGCTTGATCATCATCGTTGATCATAAATTCAGAAATCAGGTCAGCAGATATTGGGGAAGATCTTTCTCTCCACAAAAGCCCACATGACTCTAAAGTCAAGATTTTAACAGGGAAGAGGACATGATGGGGAGTTGGTAGAAAGGTTAAATCGAAAAACCACTCCCCATAACCATTTAATGCCAGAAAAAAAAAAAAAAAAAAAAAGGGCAAGTTTCCTTCCTATGCTCGTGAGGGTTTTTTCATTAGAGCAAGTTGGGTTTACAAGAGATAAAAAAGAAATAAGAGAGTTGGTTGTCAGAAGATGAAAACTGATCATCATGAAAACTGACTTTTGATAAAGGTTTTCTTTTGTCAGACTAAACCACTATCCCTTTTTCTACGCTGGAACAAGGAATCCTTTCAAATATTTTATCCTCCAGATATCAAGGAATAATCACTTATTTAGAGCTCCTATAAATATAGGAGGATGTGAACAGGAAAGAGGACAACAAAGAATTCAATCAAAACAAAAACTCTCAGTTATACTAACAAACTCAAACAAGATCATATGATCTAAAAGGGCCTTCAGACTCTGAAGTAACCAATCCATTCAGTTTGAAAATCCACCCAGCTCCTAAACAAAATAGGCATAACTTATACTTTTGACTCTAGCTCAACTCAAGAAGGCAATTCTCGAAGGAAACAAGATTTTTGCTTGTTACAAATTTGGTTCAGCATAGTTGAACCAAGCAGAATTCAGGTTTTTCATACTAAGAAAACCACAACAAATTTACAGAGATGCCTTGGTGCCTCAGAATCACCAGAATAGCTCTCATATGATCCATAATTAAGAAGAACCAGTGCTGATAGTGGCGGACCCACAGAGGAGCAAGGAGGTGCAGTTGCACCTTCCCTCGTCGGAAAAAGCTTTGGAGGCGATGGAGTTGCCCTTTTGCTATTCTGCCCACCAATTGCTCGAGCAAATGCTTGAACAATATTCTTCTTTCACTGGTTGTGTTGCTGCGCTGCTGGGTTGCGCACATCGCCTTATTTTTGCTTAAAAAGTCCTGGCCAAAATGATATCGTTTTGGTCCAGGCAAGAAAGAAAAAACAAAACTTGCAAACTGCCGACACGAAACGAAAGCCTCCCAATCCAATTTGAAGAAGCCGTGCAAGGTGATATTACTAATATGCAGCAAATCTCAATTTGCTTTTAGTCATGCAAGATGCCCCATCTCAAATCCTAATATGAATTTCAACAGAGATGGAGTCCTTGCTTTTGCTTTAAAATTTGAATTTCAGCAATTTTAGGTCTGGTTCCTTTCCTTTCTTTTTTAAATGATAAGCTTTTATTCACACCTTGGCCAATATCAAAACCATTATTGTTGTTTTCTTTTTGTAGAGAACTCCAAGTCTTTTATAAAAACTAATTCATCGATCAAGTCTTGTGCTAAGGAAGAAAATATTGTACCGATCAAGCTTCCAAAGTGTGTTCGAATGTAATTCATAGTTAATCTAGAAAAAAAAATATGAAACATGCTGGGCTTTTTTTTCTTTTTCTTCATCAACTATGCCAGTTTCATTTTCGGCATATACATGAAATTAGCATTGTTTAAATTATAAGGCTATTCGGTTGTCAATTTTTTTCAAAGCTTTTAGCCTTTCAAAATTGCACCTCTGCCCAAAAATTCCTAGGTCGCCAGTGGGTGGTGAAGTACAATTCCAGACCAGTAATAGTCAATTTAGCCACTTCCAGTCCAATCCAGATTAGATAATTTCAGTTCTGTCCATCCAACACGCCTCTTCATGGCCAAAGTTGATTAAAGCTCTACCAATCTCAACATTGGTATCGATTTCCAGTTGAACCCCATTAGTTAAAGGTGTTGATGCTCAATCCAGCACAAATCCATCCAGTCCAGCTTGATTCGTAGGTAACAATCCAAGCTGAAATCGAAGTCCAATGTTCTGATGTTCTCCCTAACTTTCTTTTGTTTTAAAATTGTGTAATGAATAGTTTTCTTTGAATCAAGTTTGGTTTGCTTGTAGCATTTATTTTGGGCTAGAACAACTAGTTTTTACTATGGGAAATTGTAATGTCCTCACCAGTCTGCGGGAAGAAAAGAACTTACTTGGGAGATATTCCTCACCCGAATTCACAATCACTTGTTTAAAGTCAGTGACTTCGGGTGCAAATTATCTATTTTTCATAAGTCTATTAGGGTTTTGACTGCTAACAGTGACACGCTCGCACACCAAAGAAAGTTGACTTATTGTCCACAAATGATTTTCAAGCCAATGATGAATTGTACCCTATTACCATAGGAACTAAATCTAAACGAGTGAACAAAAGGAAACATGAACTTTTTTTTTTCCTCTAAAACATACTTTTGTTTTTCTAAAGAAAAAAAGTAGATATTTTATTTTCTTTAAAAATAACTTTTTTTATTTAATTTTTTAACAAGATGGTAAGAAAATTTAAAATAATTTAGATAAATGGAATAAAACATGAAAGTATACATTTAATAAGGGTAAATTTGAAAAAGAAAAGTTAGTTTTTTTAATGCATTAAGAGCACCTCAACCCCAAAGGACAAGGGCAAGGCAAATGCAAGGCAAGGTTGTCACTATTCACGTGAATAGTGGCAGCCTTGCCTTTTTTGTTTCCATCTCAAAGGGCAAGGCAAATGCAAGGCAAGGTTTGTCACTATTCACGTGAATGGTGGCAGCCTTGCCTTTTTTGTTTCCATCTCAAAGGGCATTACTATTCACTTTAATTTATTTTCAATTTATTTTTTATACTTAAACCATTAATTTTGATAAGATTTTCGGATAAAATTTTCAGTTGGCATGTGTCACTATTTATTATAAAATTCTGATCTCAAATTTCAGATAAAATTTTGGGATAAGATTTTTGGTTGCCATGTCTCCATATTTATTATAAAATTCACATCTCACTCATCATACAATTGAAATACTCCCGGTCCTCACAGTCCGACATAATCGAGTACAAGGCGGTTCCATTGGATCACGACGTAGGGGAGCATTTTTCCTTTAGAGGATGTAATAGTGCTATTATTTGGGACACGGAACGCACCACTGGAACTGACTACGGCTATTGTTCACTAGAGGAGCCATGTGTAATGGTTTTCCCCTTTTTTTTTTTTTTTTTTTCCCTTGAATAATCTATTAAATAAAATAAAATTGAAAATGCAAGAAATATATATATATATAATTGACATAAAATTGAATAAAATAGTAATTAATGGCTTTTTACATCGTCGTCAAGATTTTGACCTCTTCGAACGTTTGTCCATGATCCTCCGGCTTCGATGGAAGAGGCCATTTGTATTTTTGAACAAATGAAATTTTGTAGTAGAAAATTTAGTGTGGAAAATATTATAGGGAGATGAATTTGTACAAAGATTTGGTGTGGAAAGTGAATAAGATTAATAGGTATTTATAGAAAAAAATTCCAGAATTTTTGGATATTTTTTTCAATTTTTTAAACCAAAAATTGGAGAGTAGTTGGATTGGATAAGATTTTTAGATCGAAGGCTCCAGGAGAAGCCATGTGGCTTGTAGCTGTTGATTTATGGTAGCTGTGGTTCAGCGCTGACTTCACACTGACGTCAGTAGTCTTCAGGCAACAGTCCAATGAATTTTTGCCCATGGGATTGTTTGGGGCCTAGGGCTGCCATTTGCCTTGGTTTGGGCTTGCGCTGGAGGTGTCCTAATGACATTGTTTTAAGTGTAAAATAAAAAAAAACGACACTTGTTATGAGGAGAAGGGAAAAGGTTCAAAAGAGAATGTTAGGGAGAAAGGTTGGGGCTTAGGATTTGAGGGAGGGTGTGAAACTAATTTGGAAATAAGTTTTGGGGGTGAGTTATGTTCTTTTATTATTATTTTTTTAAAGTCTGCCTCAAAACGACATCGTTTTGAGGCCAGGTCGTTGAAAAAATTTGCTTGGGCCAAACGACGTCTTTTTGCCTAGGCTATTTTTAAATAAAGGCTTATTTATTGTAGTGCTCCCTGAAACTATGGTCAAATCTCACTTTGCCCCTGAAAGTCTAAGCAACCCACTTTGCTCCTTGACCAAGGTTTGGTGTTCCAAGTTACCCCCTACCTTTAACTCCATCCAAAATACCGTCAAAATTGATGACGTGGCAAAGGCTTTTTGGTAATTCCATACATGTGTCAAAAATCCAAACCTAGTCATTTAAAATAATAAAAAATCATAAAATAAAAATAATGATATAATATAACATGAAAAAAAAAAAAAAAAACCTTGAAAAAAACGTTTCATAAAAAATCAACTACTCCCCAGCCTCCTCCTTCCATCAATAAGGACTTATTTTTTTCCGTTATGCCACTCTGCTCGCATAGCGAATGAACCCTATCCAACCACCACCCTTTCCCCCACCCTAATATTCTTAGCATCTTCCCTCTACCAACCCTACAATCCGACATCCTTCCTTGTCTCCACAGTCCCCACCCTTCACCAGCTAATCCAGATCTAACCCGCCCCACTACCACAACCCAAATATTCGAATCCCTTTTTGACCAAAATAAAAATTGAAAAAAATTCCAATCCTTGAGTGACACGCCTTGTAATCTTCCATTTCCAACAGCAACATGGCTAAGAGCACTTGAATTTCAAATTTCAATTTCAACTAAAAATTAGAAACACCAGAATGCTAGCTATGGAGTAATCCATTTAAGAGGACTATGTTGTTAGGTGTGTTGATTAATTTCATTGACTGGGTGGGTTTGTGCTTTAGGGACGAGATAGAGAGAGAAAGGCGGGCAACTGGGTTTTTGTGAGAGAGAGAGAGAGAGAGAGAGAGAGAGAGAGAGAGAGAGAGAGGGGCATAGAGACAAAGAAGGGCTACTGGGGGAGAGTGGGGAAAGTGGTTAGGCTTGGTGTGGTTGAGGGAAAGTGGGAGGTGATAGTGGCTTAGATGTAGAATCGATGAGGAGAGATGGATGATGGGATCATTTCCAACTATTTGCCATGGCAAAGGGCAAGGGCTGTTACTATTCACATGAATAGTATTAGCCCTTATAAAAGGAAAGTTGTGTTTCCATCCATTGCCATGGTAAAGGGCCATTACTATTCCCTTTATTTAAATATATATATATATATATATATACTTAAACAATTAATTTGGATAATATTTTCGGTTGCCATGTATCAATATTTATTATAAAATTCACATCTCATATTTCGGATAAAATTTTTGGATAAGATTTTTGATTGCCACATGTCTATATTTATTATAAAATTGGCATCTCAAATTTCAAATAAGATTCTTGGTTTCCACGTGTCAATATTTATCATAAAATACAAATCCCATATTTCAAATTAGATTTTCAAACCTATAAAATTATGCCACGTGTCATCTCTATTTTCTAAATCCCTCTATAAAACCATAGCCTCAACTTAGTCCTCTCACACCATATCTTCTCTATTCTTTCATTTCTCAGATTTAAGAAAACACATTCTACTTTCAATGTCTTACACGAGGAAGTTGTTGGAGAAGCAAGAGCGAGAAAATGAAGAAATAAGGCACAAATGAGCTGAAGAAGAAAAGGAGGAGGAAGAAGATGATGATAAAGTTGTCATGGCAGTGGGTATGCTCTATCAATCAGGCCAAGTTCACCGTGTTTCACAAGTCGGCCTTGGCCCAAACGTGGACAAACTTAGGCACTCTCGGGGTCTCTTGGAAGATTACTTTATCCAAAATTCGTGTACTCTAGTTTTGATTTTCAAGGGATGATATAGAATGCATTCCCATTTGTTCAATAAAATTATGCATGATGTTCGCAATTACGACGCATCTTCGTTCATAAGTATGATGCTGTTGGGGTTTTGGGTCTTCTTCAAAAGCAAAAACTTACATCTTCTTTACGGATTCTAGAATTTGGCACATCTGCAGACTAGGTGGATGGGATTGCTAGAATGAGGAAATCCACTATCCTAGAGAGCTTGGTCAGATTTTGTGATGGAATCGAAACTCTTTACACGAGGCATTACCTCCGCAAACCTATGCCTGGGAACCTCCAAAGGCTTATACAAAAAGTTGAGGCTTGAGGTTTCCCAAGCATGATTGGAAGCATCAACTGCATCATTCAATACCTGGCAATGGAAGAATTGCCCAACTGCCCAACTACTTGGCAACGAGATTATGGAAATAGGAAGGGCAAAAAAAGTATCATTTTGGAAGCCGTTGCATCATTCAATACTTGGATTTGGCATGCCTTTTTCAGAGATACAGGATCTCAAAACATTGGCATGAAGCTGCTAATGAGGAATTCTCTGAACTAGCTATTAAGGTTTCTCGTAGTCACACACACACACACACACACACACACACACACACACACACACACACACACACATACACACACACACACAAAGGGTAATGGGTTTCAAATTTGGGGTGCGATGGAAGCAATCGCTGCTATTGCGAGCGTGGTATGAGAAGGTTGGGTAAAAGAGGGTGGCTGGAAAGGACGTTGGGTTAGAGATGGGTTGTGTTGTTGGTGGGTGTTGCAGGCGGGGTTTGGGTGATATGGGTTTGTTTTTTTTTTGTTATTCTTTTTTTAATTTTTGTTATTTAATTCTTGTGTTTATTTGATTTTAATTTTTTAAATTAATTTAAATAGTAGGGAAATTGTAATTTTGGACCAAAATGCCCCTCAACAACTAACATAAGTTTCTCTATTTTAACAAAAATTATAATTTGTCATTGAATTGCTTAAATTGAAAACTACATGGACAAAATTGATTAAATTGAAACAACAGAGAAAAAAAATGATAAAAATGACAAATCACAGGGACCAAAAACGACTTTTTGCCTTATTGAAATGTAAATAATATTTTATTTAATTTTTCCAAAGGTAGGCTCTACTTTGTTATACTACCCACTTGGATTGTGAGTAAATAACACATGTATAGTAAAATTAGCAAAAAGCCCCTATCATCAAATTTGACAACCTTTTGAATGGAGTTAATGGTAGGAGGCAACTTCCAGTTTGGCATTGCTGTACTGTGAAAATAATCGCTGTCAGATTTGCTGTGTGAGAAATCAGTTTGGCGTTTGGTAAACTTTTTGTTAAAAGTGTTATTGGTATTGATTTCCGTATAATCAGAAAACGATTCTCACATAATCATTAAACCCAGCGCCTCTTCAAAACTAATTTCTGCATAATTAAAAAAATAAAAACACATTATTAGCTAATTTTTCTTATAACTTTCTCTGCAATAATTTTTAATAATAAGTAATTTTTTTCATAATTTATTATGGGCTGGACTTCTCAAATTTTTTTTAAAAATCACTTACTATTCCAAATAAACAATGCCAAAAGTGCACTTAAACTCACAGCTTTTCTTTTCTCCGGGTCAAACCAGGTACCTCCAAGCCATTTCCAGCTCAGGGCTGACCGACCCCCATTGACCCCATGTGGCTGCGCCAATTTGTAATTTTTGGTCAGAAAAGGCGCGCCGATCGTATTCCGCCCTCCACCCCAAAGAAAAAGGCCCAACAATTGATGAAGGTCTTGAACGATGGGCGGTGCAAGTGAAAGTGGTGAAGGGTCAGCGATCGCAGTTATTTTCCGGGTACAGTTGCTTTTGCTCTGTCTCCGTCTTTAGCTCTAAAATGTGGCAATAATGTATACATTTGCATTGTTGTAGAGGCTTTTTGTGTTCGTTGCAAGACACTTGCTAGAGCATATAAATGCTTTGCCAATTTCTTTACTCTCTGATACTTGATTTTAATGGGTTATGGATAAATTGTGTGCTTTCTGATATTTGGGCAAATTCCATATTGAACAATGTGAAATTCATAGGCCAAAGAATGAAATTGAAAATTTGATATTGAGGAAGACAGTGGAGAAAAAAAAAGGAAAAAAAAAGATTTATATAAATCTTTTCAAAGAATATTCACCTTCTTGCAGCAGATTATGTGCGTTGTCATGCAGGATAGGGGCATAGTAGGGCCTTGCTCCTGATCTCTTGGCTATGTCTTCCTTTGAATTAAAATGGGTTGATGGTATTTCTTCCATATGCCTTTTGTGTTGACAATGTTTACATGGACTTTTTTGACACGTCTGGTGCTAAAATCCGTTTTGAAAGGGATGGTTGGTTGGTTGTTACGTCTGGTGCTACAATAGATGTTCGGAGCAATATCACTATCCCCACTAGCATTTATTGTCTGGGTGGATAAAATCTGTCCAAATTGATTGGTTTTTTCTTTGTCCCCAAGGTGATGGTTCTTGGTGTATTCTACAGTATACAACAAGGGAATTGCTGTTCCATGGAATCAAGGACGTGAGAACATCTTGGTGTGTTGGCTGGTTTTCAGTCCATAGTTTTTACAAGAAAAAGGACGTTGGAAGCTCAAATATGGTTTGATTATTGGGTTGTGTCTCTTTGTGACGAAACTCATACATGCGAACATGCTCTTTTTTCTTGAATTCAGAGGTGTGCTATTTGTTCTGTGGTGTCTGCAGAAGGCTACTTTCTGTTGAATACATTGTATTTCGCCATTATTCTAGCTGCATCTTACTATTCATATGCACCAAACAAAGAATAAAATCCAGTGGTATTTTCTGAAGTTCACTGGTGAATGAAGTGTCTTCTATTGGAATTGGTAGTTAGGACTTTTCTGGGAGCAACTTTTATATTTGGATATTAAGAGAATGAAGCACTGTTCCATTCTGCTTATGAACCGCCAACCCAGGTGGTTTGTCCTGGTGCCTGAGAGTTGAATTGTTGTAGGTGTATTTATTTAATTCATGAAATGTGAGTTTTATAAAACTGTAATTTGAGTGCTATCTTCTCCTTAAAGTTTTCGTTTTTCTTCTTGGTTTCTGTGGACTCATATTTTTAATGCTTTTGAACCATTCTTTATACATGCATAGACAAAAAGCATATTATTTTTTTGGCTTTTTTTTTTTTTTTTTTGCTCCATCTGTATACATGTTCAAATTTAAGTCTTCAGATCCCAAAAGCTTTTACACAATGTTATGCGTTAGGGTTCATATTTTGGCAGTGTAGTGAAATTTCATGTTCCTTTTGTAGCTGGATTAAGTTTAAAGAAAAAAGTAACAACATTTACTATGTGATTTAGTGAATTAGTTTTCGCACTAACAGACAGAGTGCTGTTGCCGCTTGAACTTGATTTTGTTTGATTGTACCTGATCACAAATATTTATGGAAATGTCAAGTGATTGTTCCCTGGCTTTGCTGTATTTTACATTCTCATGTTAGCAAATATGCCATCTTTAATGCCCATGGGGCATATGTTAACATTTTGTATATTTAATGTTTATCCATGTTATCATTGTAAATATTTTACTGATCCATTTTATAGCAACTTAGATAAAAAAATATAAAGGTCAGCTATCTATTTATATTTTTTATGGAATAGTCTGGACAATTATAGATTTCAAATCTCAATTGTAGCACTTGAGTGGTAGCCTACAGTAATTTCCTAGGATATCTTACATGGGATGCAAAGATGATGAGTTCTAGTAATTGTTGTGAATCTAGGTGAAATTTATTCCAATAATATGCTTCCCACTGTTATACTGGGTACTAATTATAGCACAAATTTGAGTAGTTTGCTCAACTGAAATCTGCAGTTTAAGTCTAAGTTTTGTGCTTAGGCTCACTACAAGACAAAATTTATTGCATCAAATATTGTGTTGCCTCCTTTCTTTTATTCAATTTTCAACTTAACGAAGCTTTTACTCTTCTAGGTTTTATCTTTCTTTTTAATTTATTATCCCTTTAGATTTCTACTTGGCTAAGCTTTATTTTACAATTTACTTTTTATTGAATTTCACTCTTATTATTCCACTAAAAAATTTCCAATGTTGCGGGTGCAACAATCAGATCCTGAACCATTGGCTGAATCTTCTAGGCATGCAACACAAACATGAAAATCTCAATCAGTTGTGAGACAAAAGTCACAAAACTGTACTGAATGTGTGTGAACTTTAGTAGACGACATTTGAAGTGCTGTGCTTTTCTCCCTTTATTGGCTTAAATCATATAAACTTGGAGAAGTTTCTGGTATTCACAAACTCTGGGTTGTCATAGCTTCTGACTTGAGAAAGGAAAGAAGAAGAATGAAGAGTCTGGTTCCATCTTCATTCACATGGCTAGGGTGCATAATAATTTCTTAAGAGGAGATTGCTCGACAGTTATAAAAATCATTCAATGTTATGTTAATGACTCCGAAGGAAGAACTTTGTTGTTTTCATTACAATTCAAATTTGTGCGTTTTCTTATTCAGGCATACTCCTGTCCTCCTATCTCTAGTTTATAACCTTTACATCTTTTAATTGATGGAGTAAGTTTTCATCCTCGACCATATGAAAATAATAATTGTACTATTATATTATATTTCATTATTTTGATGAGTAATTCTTGAGTCTGGACTTGGTTCATTGAGCAATTGTATATCGTAATTGAAGATAGAGTGACAAAGGACTCTACTGAAAAATTTAGTATGTTTTGCTGTCGCTTCTTATAAATCTGACTACTTTACCTGATATTATATGCAGTTATATATGTGTGTCACCTTACCCCTTCATTGCTATGAATTTTTTTATCTTCAAGTTATAAACTTTAGCCTTTACATCCTTATCCCAGAATGGAAGGCATGAACAG
This sequence comes from Prunus dulcis, assembly GCF_902201215.1. Lineage (NCBI taxonomy): Eukaryota > Viridiplantae > Streptophyta > Magnoliopsida > Rosales > Rosaceae > Prunus > Prunus dulcis. The sequence continues at coordinate 2,404,939 of NC_047651.1, forward strand.
TTTCTTTCTAACAAGATTATTGTATATTATGTTAAAGGGGCTGAATTCAGTTAATTGTACGTGCTTCGCCTTCCCCCAGTCATTTTTACCTTCCAACATAATAATGTTTTGATGGTAGAGTAAAAACACTGCAATGTGCTTGAATATGCTCTATTATCAATATTGCTATTGATGTATCTCTTTCTATGTGTACCACTTTTGACTCCTCAAAATTTTACTACTTGCTTGAAGAATTCCACCGTAAATATATTTCTGCATTTGTTAAATGCCTTTCAAATCAACACCGCTGCTTTTTCAGAACTTGTGAATACGTTAGAAATAAGTGGTTGCCTCAGGGTTGTCATTGTATAGATTTTCTGTCAGATGTAGATCTTTAAAGAGGAATTCTTTGCAAGCCAAAAACATCTTTAAATTACAATTTAATATAAAAGTTTGTCTAAAAAGTTGTCAGTGTTTTTGTAAATTTGGAATTGTGAGAAATTCCACCTCAGTAAGAGATATACCGATACTTTGGTTAGAATGTGGCTAAACACCATGAATGACTTGATGTATTTTGTTTTCTTCTTTTGATAAATCATTGGGTTTGCTCCTGTTATCTGCTTGAAACACAGTAGTGCTGGTAAATTATGCTTAATTTCTTGTTTATAAAACTATTTGAATATTTTACCCTTGGCTTCATTTTCAGGGAGGATGGACAGATTTTATGGGTGTATTCCAAATTAATTTTCTGTTCACTTTATCTCCGAGGAGGAGTTTTATGGCATTTTAAACTTATTGCTGTTAAGTATATTGATTTATATAAAGGTATCATCCAAATGGGAATCAGGACCAGACAGAACCCTGTGTAGTACAAATTCAATTTGGTGCACTGAGCAGCCTACCCACTCACATTTCATTGACTTATTATGTGCCCTTCATGGGGCAATAATTGCCCCTTGACCACAATTTTTGGGGTCTGAAATGCATATCTCAGTGTTGCTTTTGTATTTAAGATTCTTTTCATATGCAATTATTATTTTTATACTTATGGTACCATCTGGTCAATCAGCACTGAATGAATTGCTTGAAGTTTGGTGGTTTTGACAGAAAATGGACTTTTTTTTTTGTGTCAGATTTTCCAACAGATTTTGCTATGTTCACTGGCGAAGCAACATTAGAGTTATCACTGTTTTTAAGTGAGACATAGATATTCTATTTAAGGTAAGTGAAGTACTTAGGCTTTTTTTTTACTTTTTGAGATTCTGTGATTTGTACAAATCATTGAAAAGTAGATTCAATGATATTGTAAATATTTGAGTACTCTTAGAGGAATGTGTACTCTGTGTTCATAACTCAGCTGTTCTCTTTATTTTACAAGTATTGAATAGTTATAGAAAATTGTTGGAAGTTTGAATGACTTAAATGTGTCATCAAAACTCATCCCCTATCACCAAAACTAATTGGAGTGATGACCCCTTCTTGTGAATATTCTCAAGCAAAGGTCCTTAGCATCCTAAAAAAAGCGGAAGCTTCCCTTTATATTTGGTGATTTTAGTCTTCTGAGACTGACTGCTGTTTTGAGTGGTTTCTGAAACAGAGGAAACCATACTGAACCAATGCATTATGTAATTATGAAAGTACACATGCTGTCGACAACTTTCCAACCAGTGTATTGTACAGTGATTAAACAGGTACCTGAATTGTTTGAACAACGGAATGCCTATTCTAACTTTCTGACATAGAGATAGAAGAATCTCTTAAAGAGCAAAATTTCTCTCCTATTTGAGTTCACTTTCTTGATAGATCCTTCTTTTTGCTGACGTTGGATGCATATGAAGGTGGATGAAGATGTAGAAATTCATTAACTTTGATATTTTATGGTTGAAATGAAAGGTACAGAAACTCATGGATATTATATGATTAGCCAGAGCATTAAACTGGAAATCCTCACTTTGTACTTTGTAGAGAAAAAAAGGAACAAATAAAGTGATTTTTGTGTGAGATCTGTGCCAGCCTGCTATGTTGTGCGAGTCTTCTAAATTAAGAGAAGAACAAAAAAACCAAAACAATAAATAAATAAATAAAGTAACAAAGGATACAATTAACCATCTTTGTTTCTGATTAGTTGGATGACTGCCAGTAAATTTGTTTGTTCAATTTGTTCAATATAGTTTGTCATTATGATATTCTGTTATTTTTCATTTTCAATTTCAGGTTTTGTCACGATTCACTACTACTCTAGTAGTAACCTTTATCAATTTCTATTTGCTGTTACTACTACTACTACTAGACACACATACACATCAACATTATAATGAATTAATATTATGATGAATTTCTAGGTTCAGACAATTGTTGATGTAAAATTGTAATCTCTACTGGAACTGAATTATTGTGTAACTGAGTTTAAAAATTATTAAATGGAACGTAACTGAAGGGATTGCTTTAATGTCATTTTATATTCTGCATGATCATTTTAGAAGCTAAGATGAATGCTCTGTAGGTCTGAGCCCCTTCACACACATTGCAGTTGCCAGCTCTTTCTCATTTAGCTATTGCCAAAATTTGGTACAAATTAGTGCTGACCTAGATTAGCCAATAAGTGAAACTATCATCATCTCATCATCTAATATACCCAGTTGTTTTAGCGGTTCATGGCAGCAACATATGATATTAATATGGCAAGGTGACAGAGGCAACAAGTTGAACATTGCAACTACAGGTTAACTGTCCTTTTAGTTCCCCTTTCTCCTTTTTCTTTCTTTATGTTTTTTATTTGATCTGAATCTATATTGATGTTTTACATGCTAGTGCCGCTTTGTTCTGAGTATTTTGTTTCTTTCATTGGAGATATAAAATTTTTTTGATAACACATCAGAGATATGATATTGGATCTTGTTTTTGAAACTGGATTCATGAAATAGATTATTCAGCCATATTTTACAAAAATTAGTATTTACATCCTCTGTAGGGCTGGTTTTCCTCCAGTCCCTTTACACCTATGATTTACAGTTTGTATTAAAATATTTTACCCTTTCTCTTAACGCCCTTCCAGTCTTCCTAGGACACATAATTTATATGAGAAGGCTCGTGAATATAAAAGTAGCTCGTAACCTTTTTGGTTAAGGTAAATTCCCACATGACTTTAGGGCCTCTTCTTTTGTAATATAGCACGTGGCAACTGTCATGAGAAGGGTATTGCCTTTTGAAATATTCTTTGTCCAGGAGCAAGTATTGCCAGAGGGTCATAAGCAGATTTTCTCTGCACAAAAGCTTCCCAGCGTGGGCCAAAGTGGGCCTGCCATTCTTTCTTTGTAGTGTAATGGGGTAGATATTGCTTGACCCCAAGATGGGCTGTTTCACAGAATTCTAGAATTCTTTTGTTCTGAGTTAAGATGTGTTCTAATCCGTCAGTTCCAGTTGAAGAGGGAACAGCAGATGTAAGGAATGCCACTAAGTAGAAAATATGTTCCTCCGGTATAACTACGGAAGTTCTGTTGTCCCACCTGAAATGAGAATTAATAGATCAATCGTTAAGACAAGCAATAGAGGCTTTTGGAGATAATGACACATTTGTTTTAACTGTTACCTTGATCTGTTGACTGGATAGATGAGGATGGGGCCGTTGCTTGTTGCTGTAAGGATACTGCCAAAGACTTCTTCAGCAAAAGTGTGAATTTTGCTTTTTGGTATTAGCAGATTGAGCCATGGGTGTGGAACGTCCCACAAATCTTTTGATCGTAATTTGATCTCAGACACATGTACCCTGTCCAAGAAATCTATGTATGCAACTTCTGACATGAATAGCGTTGAACGGATATAGCTTAACCGAGACAAGAAGTTCTCAACTTCCTACATGCCAGAAAGAAATGTATTGAGTGTGATGTTAGTTATATAGTTACTCATATATACAAATATAACAACTATTTTCTTGTGAATTTAGGCATTTTAAAGTACTAGGCTTCTGGTGGGCCATTGCAAGCCTCACCTCATTTATTAAGTCAGTCTTGTCCAGGTTGAAGTATTTGGCCAATTCTAGGCAGAAGAGGGTTCTTCCATCTGACTTGAACTGGCTGGCCTGAACCGGGTCCTTTGAATTGAAGGATGATCTCCAGTTGTTTAGCAGACCGGTCCGGTTTATTATCACAAATCCCTCAACGTAGTCAAATGTATTTTCTGAAGATATTAGATGCTCCTGATCTTGGGTAAAGGCCGCAAAATCTGAATACAGGACTCTAATCCATTTTACCTGTTCAAAATGGAGAATTGGGTTAGCAACTGGCACTTTCTACTCCACCTGGAAGCTTAACTTTTGACACATTAGCCTCAATGATGTATAGTTTTTACCCGTGCAGGTGCTGCTTCCAACGATATTCTCGCCCGGGTTATGATGCCAAACTGACCAAGCCCTCCAAGAACACTATGAAATAGGTCTTCATTCTGCTTCTCTGAACAATTTATAACTTCCCCTTTTCCTGCACGCATGTTTGGTTCATCTATTAGTAAGAATTGATGCTTTGCACGCAATAAACTAATTACTTAGAAATTTTTCATGAGCTATATCCAGAGGATCTTTCATGAGACCAAAGGTCAAAGTAATGACATGCTTAATGAGCAAGCCTGGCGACTCACAATTCAGTTTGAAATTAAAAATTCAGACAAGACAAAATACAAGTTAAATACTATAATTTTCCCATGGCATTGCCACGTCTGATCATTGACGTTGGTCTTTTCTTCCGTGGATATATCACCACGGAATAGTTTCGCCACCCCACCGCCCCCACCCGTTTCCCCCCTCCCCTCTGTTTTAGTTTAACAAACCTGTGACAACTTCCAGCTGGTGGACATTGCTGATCTGGGGACCATGCCGGAATGCCTGCCCACTGATCCCAGCATTAGACAGAGTACCACCAATAGTTAGATGTAGGTAGTCTGTCCATGACTTTGGCGCTAATCCATATTTCAAGCTTTCATGCAGAATATTTATCCACAACTCACCACCGGAGACATCCACATATGGAGAACTTCCAGTGTAAACTTGGATTTCAGGGCCCTCGAGTGATTCCATATTGATGACAACTCCCCTTTGGGTTTGTGCCTGGCCCTGGAGTGAGTGGCCATGGCCTCTAGCTGCAACTGTGAGCTCTGAATGAGGACCCATATCCCAAATATGCTTAATTGTAGTGGCGATGTCAGAAACCGTTTTTGGATGTAGTACTGCCATAGGGAGGAACTGGTATCTGTTGCCAAAATCTCTGGCTGCATGGTGAACTTCATGAAAGTTGAAATGCCCATCGAGGGGAAGTGTATTCAATGAGGGAGTGTTTGGAGAACAAAGGTTCAATTTGATTGTTACACAGCTCACGAACAAGATCATGAAGCCTTTTATGATAAAAGTGTTCATTTGTTTAAGGAAGTAAACTGGTGGATATCTCATATTTTCTGTTAGAAGAGATGAAGGCTGCTGAAGGTGAAGGAGTTTAATCTTTTAGTTGTTTCTTTGTAAGGAAGGGTAAAAGGCAAAAGAAGAGGTGTAGAAGAGCCAAGAAAATAAATGGTTGAGGAGGGAATTTAAAGGGGAAAGCTTTGGGTGGCTGAGTCAACCCATCTTCATGTTATGAGAATCCGTATGAAGACTGCCTACTTGGGTGGAAGAGTTTTAGGATTTTCTTTTAGTTCTCTTTTTGGGGCTCTTTTGTTTATAAGAGAAGGCATCACACATATGCCAAGTTGAATGGAAAAAGTCACAAGAAAGAAAGATTTCACAAATCTTTGCACTTTTTCTAACAGTTGCAACCACAATCTCACCTTTTCCATTCTTTAAAATTTTCTGACTTAATGTTAATGATTTCTTCCCAATTATGGTATAAAATTAATGCCTCTGCATCTCTACCCGAATTCATTTTGCTTCTCATCTAATGACAGGTATCCGGTATGCCCATATTCGTGTCTTGCTCACATGAATGGTCAGATATGATGCTGCCCTTTGAATCCATTGTTATCATAGTGTTACCATCCCGTATCTATTTGCAGATCGGATGAGAGAGACTGAGGCCTGCCCTTGATTCATTTGAGAGGGAGAAAGAGATGGAGCTGGTAGGGTTGTGATAGGGTCCATGTGACATGTGAAGTTGAAATGGTTTGTGTGCTTTTGTGGGGTGAAGTGGTATGATTGGTTTACATTGGGACCCCTTTTGGCTCACTTTGATAGGAGAAGAAGGAAGTAGGGCAAACTTGGGGATGGCAACTTGTAGGAAGCACTGAAAGACCAGCCCTTCTGCCCATCATCTGCTACGGCCGCTGCTATGAAGCCTTAGTTCCCAGCAAATGGACAAGTTTGAAAGATTCTCTTGTTTATATGTTTTTTTTTTTTTTCCCCTTTTTCAGGTGCAATTAAATTAGTCTAGTTATCACTTTTCTTCCGCAACTTGTGTTTTTTAGCACCAATTAAAAATTTGCATCTCTATGGGGAGCATCTCATCTCCCCCTTTCTCCTTTCCCCTTTCCCCTTTTCATGCCTTCTTCAAAGTGTGATATGCCCTCTACATAATTTGTTTTGGAATTGTCTCTAATTCTCTATACTAACAAAAACAGTGGTCTATTAACCTTTAACCTGTCTCCAAATATTGCAGAAGATCTTCTGAATTATAGCTGGCATCATAATTTTGTTCTATAATAGGACAATAATAGTGATGGATGGCAAGAAGCTAATAACAAATCGGGAAAATGGTGTCTAATATCAACAAGCGAGACTAGATGATGTCGGATGTTCTGTGTCCTGGACTGGACATAGGTGATCATCCATGCTAAATCAGAAGATTTCTCTTCTTTGGCTTGGAAGATTCTGACACCACAACCAACCAAATTTTATTTAGCGTTTGGAATTTTCTTTATTCAAAGACTCTTGTGTGTCTGGAGCATTGCGTCGACTTCTACAGCAGGAGATTTGAAATTTGAAATTTTTAGGGTCCGTTTGATAATAATTTCAATTTTAATATTTTGTTTTTATTTTCTGTGCTAGATTATAAAGGAAAAAGAGGAAGAATTGAAGTGAGAATGAGAGTGGAGATCGAATTAAGAGGGAAGATGAGAGGGATGAGTAACAAAGTGAAAAAAACCTTTTAAAATTGAAATATATTAGAAATTGTGTTCACTTTAATATATTTCAGTTTTTTGTTTTTGTTTTTACTTTTGTTACTCATTCCTTCCACCCTCCCATCTCATCATCCCTCTCAATTTCATCCTCACTCTCATTTTTTTCTTTACTCTAACACAAGAAAATGAAAACTAAAACCTAAAAATTGCCCATTTGAGAACCATTTCAATTTTAGTTTTTAGTTTTTAATTTTCATTTTTGTGTGCTAGTGTATAGAGCAAAATGAGAGTAAGAATGAGAGTGAGGATGAGATTGAGAGAGAGTACTGGAGGGGAGGATGGGAGGGAGAGGTAATAAAAGTGAAACAAAAACTTGAAAGTGAAAACAATTTCAAATATATTTCAGTTTTTAGTTTTTGTTTTCACTTTTATTACTCCTCCCCTTTCATCTTCCCTCTCAATCTCATCTCAACTTTTATTCTCCCTCTTTTTCCTCTATATTCTAGCACAAAAATGAAAATTAAAAACTATCAAACGAACCCTAAAATTAGAATAATTATGAAACGGGCGGAAAAAACTTTAACAACAGTTTCAAATATGCTAAAAATATTTAAGGATAGATTAAATAAATATATCCTTTCGGTTGCTAGAAGTTTACAGGCAAAGAAGATACCAACAGAGAATCTGCTAAAGGGTATGCAGTGGACAAATGAAAACGACATAATTATTACCTCAAGGCCAACAACATGATTATTAAAAAAAATTTAAAAAAATTAAATAAATAAAAAAATAAAACCACATTTTTTGGATGGCATGGGTGGGTGACTTAGATTGGTCTGGTACAAGTGTCTTAATCTGCATACATAAATCTTTTGTTAGGATTATAAAATTAAAGATTGCTATAATTTGATATGGATATTGCTCATCACTATAGTTCCTCCAAGTGTGAACTCCAGTATTTAGTTTTTAGTCCTCTTCTCATTTGTGGAATTGTGGTGAAAAACCTAATCCTTTTTTATTGCATTCTTTCTGGAAGGAAACCGAACCCACCAATAAAAGAAATCAAGACTTGCATTAACTTGAACATTTATATTGTGGGAACACCCCAAATACTTATGTCATGAGAATGAGAGAAACTCTTATGCAATAGAGATAATATTTTTTGTTATTATTGATTAATAATTCAATAACATGTAAAATAAATTTTTTTTACATATTATTGTATTATTAACCGAAAATAATAAATCAATATTATTTCCATTATAGGTAAGTTTTTTTTTTTTTTCCCTGAAGACACATTATGGGCCTTTCGTCCATCCGATGCTCATGGGTTTGCAGAAGTACTTTAGCAGTGAAAAATGTGTTGAATATAATCACCACACGTGTCATGGCTGAGATCGAAGGGCGGCTAAAGAGAGCCCCTTTGCAGTTTCCATGGTCAATTTGGTCATATTCATGAAAGATCATCTATTAGATAATCGAGCAACATTGTTAGAGCCAAGACACTTCTAGATTAGATTAGTGAATCACACTATTAAATATGTAAATAAGAATTTTTAGGTGTTATTGATATACTGATATTTGTGTTACGATTCACGTATCATAATATGTAAATTACATATGTTAATATATCAAACTCATGTTATAAAGTGATAAGTTGATCAATAGTATCACGTAACACTGTTACGATCATACGGAACATAATTGTTAGATAATTATACCACAAGTCTCATTATAAGCACAATCTCGAGCATGAGATTGGCCATCCTCGAATCATAACTTGGCAAGTGGGTGATGTGTCCACGAGGCCCGAGGAGATAGGTGGGATTGCCACATTAGGTTTGTAGCCGTCCTCATCATGAAGCATGCCATTGAAGTTAAATAAATTATTGATGTGCTTAGAGGGCGAGTAAGACTGTAGGACACACAGAATTGGCGTTGGATGATTAAACCTATGAGATTATAAATTATTCTTATCATGTTCCCTAACCCACTTTTATTCCACTTTAATCAATGTCTTCTTGTCCCTTCAAATCCCTGCGGTAAATTAATCTAGGAAATAGAATCTCTTTGTTTTGCTTGTTTTGTCGTGACTATCAAACTTTTCCATGAGGGTAAAAGTGAATTATAGATTTTATGCATCTCTCAATCTCTCGTGCACACGTAAAAGGTAAAAGGTAAAAGGTAAAAGATAAGGGGAATAAAAAAGTGGAAGGAAGGTGGAAAATAAGTTGGAAGGTGATGTTTACTTTCAACTAAGATATAGGTGAAAAGTGAGTGTTGAAGGTAAACACTTCTGAAAGTTTGAATTCTTGAAAATAGTCAAGAATTAATTCATATTAAACTAACAAGTTTCTTACGTGCAACTTCATTTTGTATGTTAATAAATAAATGGGGGATGAGCGTTGGAGGTTTCAATCCCAAAAGCTCCTCAAATATGAGTTCTTGTATTAGGTAATTACGCAATCGCTAAACCCCATTAGAGAATGGACGGCCAAGGGCCAAAACTACAATATTTATATTAAATTAAGCTATATATATATATATATATATATATGCTAGTTCTGCATTTAAGTATAAGGATAATTAGATTGCTATCCTTGAATACGATATATTATATATACAAGAGATAGTCTAAACTATTCTAAAATTAGGTTTTAATTTTGATTCTTTGACTTTATATATTCATAGCTAGGTATATTATTACTAAATTACAAACATATATATCTTTCTAGACATGATGTTATAGTATTTGTTTACTTATTAGGTTAAACACCTCTTAGTCGTTGTGTTTAACATGAAATTTCAGTTTGGTCACTGAGAAAAAAATTTAACCAAAAGCAATGCAAATGATATGCTCTGGCATAGGTTGCTTATAGGCCATAGGCTAAAACATTATGATAGGTTTAGCATCAAATAAGGTATAAAAAAAAATATATATGCTTTAACTAATTCATGTTAATAAGGTTTAATTAACCTTCTCAAATAGTCAAGGTATACGATATAAAAACAATAGCAAATATTAATAAAGATATCATTTTATGAAAAAATAAGTTCATATCTCAACAATAGTTTCACAAAAAGGTAAATCCATACCTTCAAAAAAGCTCCAATTATAATCTCAACTTTTATCATGCGCGCTCACCCAAAAAAAAGTCCATAACAAAGTTGTAGGAATATAGCATTTGCATGTTTTTTGGCTAACTTTTTTTCTCAATAACCAAATTGAAATTTCGTCTAAAATTCAGTGATCAGAAAAGAGTATCTAATCCAATCACTTAACAGAAACTAACCACAAGTCTATAAATTGTAAATTTCAGATAAAACAGTAACCAATATGACTAAATTATTTTCTCCATCACCAAATTAAAATTTCGTGTAAAATTCAATTACAAAAAAAGAAGAAGAAGCATTTTAACTAAAAATGACAGCCATCATTGCGGATGATTTGAAACATTAAAAGTGGTGATATATTGCGAGGAAAAGCCATTGCTGGCTGACTGTAAAACGGGGAAGCTGTCTCTGAACATTTCTTATTATGTAGTAGTGAGTTTTCCTTTATGTCATCTGTCTCATATTATTTAATGTAAAAACCTCTTAATTTATTATGAAAACAAATCCATTTTAGAAAGCACTTTTGTGGTGTTGCAGTGAAAGATACACACTCTGTCGACCATGCCTTTGTGCGCATTATAATTTTGTCACTTGTACAGATAGCCAAAATCTTCATTGTGTCACCTGGAAAGGTTATTAGATGGAATTTTAAATTGTATTTCTTTGCTTTGTTACCACCTCTCCCTTCCCTTTCTAATGGAATCTGTTGCAAGCAATTAAGGAGTTGAAGCACACATTCACTTTGAATAATTAGTTTTTAGAAAATAAAAATAAAACATTGGCTTATTATCACAAAACGTCCCTAAGGTTTACGAAATTATCAGATTGCATCCTTAATGTTTTTTTGTGTCACTTATGGTCCTCAAGGTTAGTATGTGCAATCACAAATGGACCCTGACGTTAGGGTCTGTCAAAAACTCTGTTAGTTTGCTATCGTGGCATACATATATATCACAAAACATCCCTGAGGTTTACACACTTATCACAAATGGTCCTTACGAATTTTTTTTTTAAAAATTTAAAATTCATAAAGTTTTGGTTTTCTTTCTAAAATTATTTATAAATGAAAAAACAATTTATAGAAGGATTTTAATCTTGAGGACCATTTATGAACCCTAAACCTTTAGTTTTTTTTTCATTTTTAAATTTTATGAATTTTAAATTTTTTTTAAAAAACTTCATTAGTTTGTTGATGTGGCATATATATGGAGCCCACATCTACAATAATATAGTGTCACATGTATTTAAAATTTAATATATATTTTAAAATAATTATAATTCATAAAATTTTAAAAAGAAAACAAAAATTTTATGAATTTTAAATTTAAAAAATTTAAAAATTTCGTAAGGACCATTTGTGATAGATGTGGGAACCTCAAGGATGTTTTGTGATATACATATATGCCACGTCAGCAAACTAACTGAGTTTTTGACGGAACCTAACGGCAGGGACCATTTGTGATCATGCATGCTAACTTTGAGGACCACGAATGACAAAAAAAAACATTAAGGATGCAATCTGATAGTTTCGCAAACCTTAGGGACGTTTTGTGATAATAAGCCATAAAACATTTGAAAGCGAAACAAAAGGTTGCAGCTGTAATGCTCAAAGATAAAGGGGATTTTTTTCGTTTTAGTTTTAATTTAATGGGTACATACAACTCGAGTTTGGAAACTCTGTTTATATTTTTAGTTTTTTTATAAATAAGCTCATTCTAACATGATATAATAAAAAAAACTCTTCAAGTTAATACTTTAGAAAATCTCCATGATACACCTTCAAGTGAAAAAAATTGTAACACATTAAGAACCAATTAGAAAATAACAAGTGGTTAGATTATGAGTTTCTAACACACAACCCAACATTCCACACCCACCCCCCACCCCCCGCCCGCCCCAAATAAGAGCTATACGAACTTGAAACACCAAAAAAGATCGATAAACACTCTTATAAGTTGTAGCTCACTCATTTCCTTGTAGATGGAATCTTGGTTATCGATACGAAAAGAATTGAAAGGAATGCAAATATAATCAGGGCGGAGCTATTCATAGGCTTGAGTGGCCTGGGCCCCCCTTACCATCTTCTCACCTCTTTGACTGTATAAAGAGTATAGTATAGATTGCACAAAAAATTCCATAGTTTTAAGCTTGTGGCCCCTCAAATATCAAATTCTACCTCCGCCACTGAATATAATGAAATTTCAAAAATTAGTTGCCAAACTCTAGAATTTTTATTTTTCATGGATGTGATGTGACTCGTAGCTAGCATGCATAGAAGTGATCCTTTCTCATCTGATGCTACGGCATTAAGTCAATGTATGTTATGAATTCATTGATCCCACATCTTCTCCTTTTCATTTCCGGCCCATATTGCAAACTTTACATATTACGGTCACAAAAATATGTATATATTGCAGAACTCACGCACTACGAAGGTGGTTTAGAGAAAGAAAATTTGAAAAATAGAATCGGGTTAAAAACTCTATAAAATCATAGCACGCCTCCTCACTTGTGGCGTCTTTGGTACTTAATAACAAGCATACTCTGATATCATATTAGAAAGTGAGCATCCAACTCAAAACCAATTGATAATGAGCGTAGAAGTCCAAAATCTTTTAAACTCTTCAGCTAAGATTTTATCCTATATATGATCGATGTGGGATATCCTCAACAATATAAAAGGCATAAGCTAAGGAAACTAACACTCACGCATGTAATTTCCACCTCTCCAAGTGTTCTTGAAAGCGATATCCAACAAAAGGATGAAATTCACATGCGAACTTATAAAGAGTACATATCCATCTAGTTGCCAAACCTTAAAAAGAAATGTTTTGACGACAACATAAAAAAACCCTAATAGAAATGTTTTTTTTTTTTTTCCTATTAAAAGAAAAGCAAAAAGAAAAGAAAAGGGAAAAAGGATCTGACCCCTAGTATATGCATATATAGAGTGATCCTTTTTCTAAAGCCGTGTGCTAGCTCATGCTCATGATCACTACTTCTTATTTGATGCTACCTACGGCTACCATCAAATCAATTAATACGTTATGAATTCATTCATTATTGACAGATATATAGATCTTCTCCTTTTCATGAAAACTACTGCATGCATAATTGACAATTACTACTTAGTCTGACTCGATTAAATTTACATGCACGTGTGAAATTACTATATGAACTTTTAATTGTTACTATTAATCACCTAAACTTTGTATATAAAGTGTTGCAATTCACCACCGATGTCTAAATCAGTTAAAATTCTTTGAAGAGTTTGTAAACTGAACCTAATTTTCTACTCTCTCTTTTTTTTTTTTTTTTTCCTTTTTCACAAAGTGAATAAAGATTTCATTAGCTGGTACTATTACTTGAAGTAGCTGCTCAGGCAACTTAGATGATGACCTTTATCCCATTGACTTCAACTCATGAAAGGCGTGTGATTTGAGCATTTGTGAAAAGAAACAAGGGAAGCCAGCCAGAGCCAAATTTATTTTTTTACTTGACTTGAGCATCCTGAAACAGACTGGGGAAAAAGGTTGCCTAATTCAATAACACTTATGCAGTTCAAACTTTGAATGTCATTTTCTAAAAACTAATAATATAAGAAGATTCCCACAAGTCTCGAATGGAAGACTAAAAGTTGCCTCAACCTCTGGACAATTTCTAGCCTGAGAAATTCAGTGGTGGGTGGAGGGAGGGAGCCACATTGATGGTTTTGTATTTTTATTTTTTGCATAGAACATAAGCATATAATCATAATATTTTAATTAGTTTTTATTTGAAGTTACTGCTGTTTGAATGAAGAAAATAAAGTTTATATATACGAAAAATAGAATAGAACCAGCAGAAGTAAAAGCTAGACATGATAAATTCTTTTAGTCAAGATAGCAATTAATTAAGGACTTGAAATAATATATTTGGATTTGAGTAGTTTTGTTGTAAATTGTCTCATTGGTATTAATAATGGAAAAACAGTATATATTTTGTACAGAAAATTTGTAATTCTGCCCTTTAGAGCCGAGAATGTTAGTTAAAGAATTGAAGGAAGTTGAGGTTTCACCTCAAAATCAATTAACAATCCCAACATCTTATAAGTCCATAATTAGTATCAGAACCAGGTTTACTACACAATTGGGCCCAAATCCAAAGAAAGGCCGACTTATAGGCTAGATTAAGATGATGTGCATGGACATAATATCAAGTCACTGAATACTGGTAGTTCAGTGAAGCCGCCTCAAAGGAAGGAAATGATGACTACCACTGGGCCAATGTCAATAGAGTGGGCCGATGAGAACGTTTAATGCGGAAGCGTGGTGGAATGTTAGGACTCAAAATCCCACATTAGAAAAATGGCATATCTTAGAGTGGTTTAAGAGCTCATGGCTATCCTTTCCTTATTACAAGCCAATTTTTAGGGGCAAGTTACCCATGGGTTCTTATCAATTGGTATACTACGGTCTCATACTATAAGGGAAGTTGAAATTTCACCCCGAAATCAATTGATAATGTTAAGAAAATACTCTCAACAAGAACAACGTCTAGAATTGTGAATGACTTGTTTTTTTAATAGTATCTCCACTTTGAAACGTTCTCTTTGACCTAAATATCAAAATCTAGCTCTCCAACACACAATTATTCGTTCGTTAATAAATAATTGAATTTGTCGGCCGCATATCTCATATAGTTCTCATGAAATCCACGTGGGGCATCCTAATTAAGATTGGTTAGGTCGATCTCCAATGTCCAATGTTGGGAGGGCATGCCTGAAAGGTCCAACTCCAATGGCCAAATGGTGGAAGACAGATTCATTATAATTCCTTTGAAGCAAGAAAGTAGTGCAGAGTCTAGAAAGGTTGAATGTATGGGAGGAGGGGCTTTGGAAGTCTTGACCTTCTTATTTATTTATTATTATTGTGTGCAGCTCTCTCTTTGCCTCTTGGTGAAAATGACTTTGGAAAAAAAATGGTCCAATGTACGTGAACATCTTATTAAAGGAAAAGAAATCAAACATATATATGATATCTTTTCATGTTAACATAGAATTGAGCCTGCCGTAATTTTGGAATTACAATTTACAAAACAGCTTCCTTGTCTAGAATGATTGCTTACAAGCGATTCTTATTTCAGTGGAATTTGATGGACTTCGTTTTCTTTCCCTATTACATAATTAAAGTTACTTTGTCTTTTGGTGCCTTGTAGTTCTAGAAACGATGTCAAATTAATGGTTCACTTAAATAATGATCTCATGTCAAATACGTATATTTATTCAATAATGTATTTTATAGTAATGTATACTCCTTGCTCACCACGTATTATAGTTTTGTGTCAACTTGTAACTTTATGTTCGGTCACACTAAAAAAAATTATCCTAAACTTAAGTTGAAATTTGTAAGTATTCATTCCTTCTCCTTTGGGTTTGGGGTGAGAGTTTGGCATATAAGCTACCATCCTTCCTCTTTGGGCTTAGAATTGTCAGCCATTCCTTTAGGCTTCGTTCTTTTTAGGTCAGGTCCCTTTCCTCTGGGTAGCATTCTTTCAGTTTGAGTGGCTCTTGGGCTTTTGGAGACATCAGCCAGCACCTTCTAAAATATGTAAATTGCAAGTTTTAAATACGGAGGCTAGAATGAGGGATTTTTAACTAGGGGGTTTTTAATAGCCGTTCAATCTAGTGCAAAGTTATTATTGGACTGTTGGATTGAACCCCCTTATTGTAACCCCTCAACATAGCCCCTCATTATAGAAGCTGTCCGTCTTATTCTGAGATGTGGTGGTGTTCTTCTTGTTATATATGACTTGATGAAAGAGGCTTAAACATAATACAGGTAGCTTCCATTTTGAAGCTATTCTAACAATCATTTCTCCAACTGAGCGAGGCTGCAAATTTCAAATGAAGTTACATGGCATTCAAGCTCACAACTAGCGAATTAATAATCCTGTGATCAGGTTGCTTAAGTCAGTATGTATGAGTAAAGTTTAAGGTAAGGTGTTATTTATCTATGTAGTAATGAACCTATATATGGTTAAAGGACTGAAAATGTTCATCCACTTAGTTAACTTGTAATTACAAATTAACTTCAGCAATCCAAACCAAATACACTAACCAGACTAATCTGTCTTTAATTCCACTGAAATCATCATCTAAAAGCAGTTTGTCTATCCCAATCGAAGCTTCGATCCTTTGCCGTCTGTTTTAATCTTAAAGGGCTTGGAAGGCCCTTCATGCTTGGAGATCTTTGCTGGATACTACTACACTTGCCCAATATTTTTCCAGTGCTGCTAATTGGGACTTCACTGGTGATAGAAGATATAAGAGAGATGTTATTCTTGCATGGTGAATAGCTCTCAGAGTAAGTATCTAAACTGCCTGCCCTTAACTTAGGGGAGCTTAGAGACCTTGCTTTTGCCTTGGCAGATTTTGTTGCAGCCATGTAAGTTGGAACAACAGGAGAGCTTGTGAAGGAATTCTCATCTCCCAATGAACACTGCTTTCTGTGGTATGAAGATCTTCTTGGTACAAACACCGGAGAATCCATTCCTTCAATCTGAATCTTTTGTCTTTGGAAGTTTCTCAGCCTAAGTTGTTTTCCTCCAAATTCTTCTTTACGCTTTGCATTCAAATCCAAAACCGTGTCCAAGTCCTCAAGTTCTTTGCTTTTAGAAAGTTGTGTATCTACCCATTGGTCCAACCAGTATCTCCATCTTCCATTTACCTTGTTTCTCTCTGATTCTGCTGACTTCTGCAAAATGTTTTTGCTGACAACTTAGTAGGAGAAGCTATTTTTGAGCAGAGATAAAGAATGAACCAAAGATTTTAAAGTAGAGGAACTTACCCGATGGGTATACGAGTATTCCCTTATTCGTTCTCTCTTAAGCGTAGCTTCTTTCTTGCTTAGAAACAAGGCCTCTGCCTCTTCCTTTGAAATGAGGCTGCCATCCCACATTCTTTGAGTGTTTGAGTCCATCTAAAAGTTTTAAAGATTTCATCATATGTCACATTGTGCAAAGAAAGTTGTACTTAAAAGACACTGGTTATGTAAATTTTTAAATAGAAGCCTGCAGCCTATACTTTTCCACAAGAAAGATTGTCCTAAATGGAGAAAAGGTGTTCTTTTTCTTTTGTATGTTTCCATCATAAGAACCTCTTCCCAAACTTACCCTTATTATCGTGTCTCTCAAATTTTGGAACTGATTATGTTCATCGCAATGGGGAGCGTCTTCGATCGTTTGGAATCTCCTAGCGCAGGCATGTGATTGGATATTTATTATGGATTGCAAGCACTTGAGTGTAGTCATTGCTTGACGTCTCACAGCCCGTCCTCGAATAATCGCTTGAAGCTTCACTATTCCCTTTAGTGCTCTCAAAGCCTTCTTTGCCTGCAATTTTCTCCCACAAAACTTGTAACAATGATAAGTCTAATAAACTGATCTTTGCAGGATATGAGAAATAACTTACAATAATATAGTTTTTTGTAGACTTCATCTAGTAATTTTACTTTCATGTCAGAAATGGTACCTTGCTGAGAATAAATGAATAATTAAGAGGAAAAAAAACACAAAATGCTACCAAAATTCTCAGATAAGCATAAACATAGCCATGATGACAGGGTTGTCAATATGTACATATTGTTTCATGGAATTTTTGTACCAATTCAAACCACCCCAGTGAAACCAAAAATTGATTGAAATTTTGGCAAGAGAGAGAGAGAGAACAGCCTGAATAAACTCACAAGATAGCCTCTAAAGGCAGTTTGTATTTTCACAGCTGCAGATTCTTGTACTTGTCTCTCACATTGATGTGCCAACTTAGTGGCCTCATTTTGAGCAATATTGATTGACAATGATTTTTCCTCCTCCAAACATTTCTCAGAAGACTGTGGCGTGCCAGTGAGCCTCACAACCTCAGCAGCAGCATGAGCTGCTGCAGCAGTGCTGGCAATAGCCACAGTCAGAGCATGCCTGCTCTGTTCTTCCTCTGCCTCATTTTGTGTCCTTTGTTTTAATGGTGATGGTGGTGATGGTGCAGTTAATGAGGCTAGTCTTTTGATCTTAAGCTTTCCAAAAATCCATTTCCTTCTCTTCTCCTTCTAAAAATAATTGATCAAATTAGGATAGGGACTTCAAAGTGAAATGAACAAAATAGCAGAAGAAGAAGAATGATTTGCTTACATTTTTTTGCTTTGACTGTGTCTCTGAAACAAAGAACCTCTTCACTATATTGAACCAGCTCCTCTTTGCCATTGCAGAAACAAGAAATCACATCATGCTATGGGCAACATATGAAGCTGGTTTTGCAAAACAAATTTGCACAAAATAGTCAAGAAAACAATAATAAATTAAGTTAATGAACTTTTACATCATTACTTGAAACAGTTATCAAAAATCCTAAATTCAATGCAGATATTTTGCAAGATCTAAACAGCATCTTACCCATCTCCTGAAATCGAGTGATCCGTGTATCGATAAAACCCGAATTCACAGCATCAGCAACTTTCAGCTCTTGGGAATTTGGATGCTACTTTTATAAAGTTCAGGAAAGAAGATCACTTGGACTTCACTCAAGTTAATAATCTCATATAGAAAAGAATAGTTTATTGGGAAACTGAATCACAAACTCTAAGAAGGTTGTTAAGTTTCCAAATTTGATAACAATCCTGAGGGGGTATGTTTGTTGTTTGTCAATTCAGCTATTCACATTTTTCTTCCTCTTGTTCATGATGAGTTCTTCTGTTCAATATGTGTGGGTGGGTCTAAGCATAGCAATTGTACTGGAAAAAGTTAGAGCTACTTTGTGTTCAGGGAAGGAGCCTCAAAATGAATTATGAGAAATACTTTTGATGGGGCCTTCTCATCTTTCTGCAACCCCCAATCTTTCTTTAACTGCAGCAGACATGTTCAAATGTCTGATGGGAATCAAATTACTCAACTATCCCCTTCCTTCAGTTGAATAAGTAATAATACCATGCAACAGCAGTCCATCATGGATGATGAAGACACTGCTTGCTGATGGTGATTTCCTCCAATAAGATTGCATAAGTTTTCTGCTGATGAATTCTCAATCCTTGGTTGGATCTGTATTGTTCATCTATGGTTAAGATTCAATGGTACTGAATTTATGCATGCTGTGTATTTTTTGAAATGGTGAAAAATGACAGCTCATTTGCTGAAATGGAGACCTTGGATATTTATTTTTCATTGTTGACTGGAAACCTTGATCCATGCTTTTTTTGTTGGCATGAGTAAAATCCTAGTCAGTGACACAGTGTTGAGTTGTGTTGTGACAATTAGTTCAACAATCTGGGACCTCTAGGTTAGAGAGAGATTGTACCACAGGCAACTACTCTGATGTTGTCCATTTGTGACTTGAGTTAAAGTCTTCAATAAAATAATGTATAGATATAGACTGTTTCCCATAATCCACACAACACTATAGAGAGAGAGAGAGAGAGAGAGAGAGAGAGACAGAGAGAGAGAGAGAGAGAGATTAATTATTGAGGGAAGTGGGGGAGTCACAATGTGCAAGAGAAGAGAGAATGTAGGGAAGAAGACAAAAGAAACAAAAGCAAGCCTTAGGTTGTGGAGGGAAGACAGCTGTTGAAGGGCCCAAAGAGAGGAATTGTCATATTTATATTCTAATCTCATGCATCTTTTACCAAAAAAGTCATAAAGATAAATGATTTTTCTTTCCCATCTAGAAAACCAATTAATATTCTTTAAAAAAAAATTAAAATATCACTTACTATTTTTTAATTTGTTATGCGTAGTTTTTTTTTTCTCAATAGTACATGAAAAATATGAATAAAATACATAAATAATATGTATATTATTGTGAAATATGTAAAAATACGTGTATTATTAGTGAAAATACACATACATACATGTATGCTAAATGAATAATATGTTTAGTTCTATTTGATTCTTATACGAAAAACAAAAAGTACAAATATATAATACATTTCTTGACCTCCTCCTCCTATGATCCTATCCACTTTTCACAAGTCATAGGTTTTAATTACTTTGTATAATTATGTCTTTCATTATGAGCTCCCTCTTTTGTTTTCCGGCTTAAAGTGGGATAGACAAACGAAAGTCACATAGTCACACATGGATAATTTAATGTAGGTGATAAAGCAAGAAAAAAGCCAGCTATTTCATTTTAACTTTTTATTTATTGAATTATTAGAATAGGATGATCAAAAATCTATAAATGCATTGATCCTTAATCGATATTTTTCTCGAGCACTAAATGAAGGTACTTTGCAGTATGATCGTTACATCTAAGCTTTTTTTTTAACCAAGAAAATCCAAAAAAGTAAACAATAACTTGAAGTCTTCATTTATTTCCATGTTTTCAGATCTATGGAAATGATTGAATTTGTAAGTGATAGGTTAAAGATCTTGTCTTTACCCAATCTTTTCGTACTTGGTCACAACACCAGGAAACACAATAGGTAATGTGGTAGGATGAGAATGAACAAATTGATGTGAAAAGAGGGAAAAAAAAAAAACTCGTGAAAAGAAATGAAGGAGAGACTTAAAAATGGTCCAATGATACCTTCCAAAAAAAAGTTCCAACCATACCTTTGAAGAAAAAAAAAAGAAGAAAAAGAAATGGGTCCAATGAAGACACGGCTGCAATTTAATCATCTAAATTCTTCATTATTTAGTGCACATAAATAAAACATGACATCAATCATTTTCAAAATCCATACGCTCCTTTTGTTGAAAATTGGCTCAAATGTAGAAGAATTTTGGAGTTGCCCATGTGTGTCAATGTTAGTTGCCCATGTGAGTCAATGTTGGCTTGCTATCTTTGTCAAAATGGGTGGATTGTTTGGTAGCCATCCATGGTTGGTAGCCAACATATGAATAGTTTGAGTTTGCATTCACACTCTTGCATCTTTGGCTATAAATTGGAAGAAGATGGTTTCATTTGAAGCATCCAAACCAAGGATCTAACCAAGTGTTGAGTAGAAGAGAAAAATAGCAAGAAAGGCATTTTGCCAAAGAGAGAAACAAATTCTCTCTAGTTGTTCTTTGCTTTGTATCATTGTTTTCTCTTCCTTTGTGAGTGTGTGAGGTTGGGTGTATTTGGGTCTTTGGGAAATTGAGTGGTAAACACTATTGTATATCTCATTGATTATAGTGGAATACTCCGTCGTCTCCAAACTGGATGTAGGCAATTGCCGAACCAGTATAAATCTTGGTGTTGTTCTTGTTGATTATTTTGTTCAATTTTTCTCCTGCCTGTTGTTATTTATTTTTCACTCGCAGTTGGTTGACGCTTCCGCACAACAAGTGGTATCAGAGCTCCAGTTTTTCGACTGGGGTTTCGTGGGAGTGAAAAATCTGTCGGTGCTACAGTGACGGGTGAATAGTGCACGTGAATAGTGTCGGTGCTACAGTGCCCCCGTGAATAGTGCTGTGCTACAGTAGCAGTGAATAGTGCCGGGCAGATTTGATGGCTGGAGAAAAAGTTGAAATTTTGAAGGAGAAGGAGTCGACATCGTCTTCGTCGGCACCTACATCCAATAGACATCCAATTGCCAGTACAAGGTTAGAGGTTGATAAATTTAATGGCTCCAATAATTTTGGTATGTGGCAATGTGAAGTTATGGATGTGTTGTATCAACAAGAGTTGGATATGGTTCTGGAGGATAAACCAGAAGATATTGATGACAAGCAGTGGACTCGAATTAATCTCCATGCTTGTGCCACTATTCGATCGTTCCTTGATAAGGAGTTGAAATACCCGTATATGAAGGAAACTTCTGCTAAGAAGTTATGGATGAAATTGGAGGAGAAGTATATGACCAAGAGCGCAGAAAATCGGCTCTTCTTGAAGAAACGACTCTTCCGATTTCAATATCGTTCAGGTATTTCTATGCATGAACACCTCAATGATTATAATAAAATACTTGCTGATTTAGCAAACCTTGATGTGATAATTCCTGACGAGGATAAGGCACTATGTTTGTTAAATTCATTGCCTGATGATTATGATCATTTGACAACTACTTTGTTGTATGGAAAATCCGAGGTGAAATTGGATGAGGGGTCTGCGGCATTGGTGAATCATGAGTGTCGTAAAAAGGAACAGAAGACTCAAAATTCACAAACCGAGGCACTCGTTGCAAGGGGTCGAACAGAGGAAAGAAAATCTGGGAAGCGGGGAAAATCTCGTTCAAAGTCACGAGGGAAGTTTCCTGCTAAAGATGAATGTGCCTTTTGTCGCCAAAAGGGTCATTGGAAGAAAGACTGCCCCAAATTGAAGAACAAGGAGAAGGAGAAAGTGGGTTCTGAAGCAAATGTTGCAAAATCTGGAGATGAAGATTTCGAGTTTGCTTTGGCTAGTTCATCTGCTGATGGTCACTCAACTGAGTGGATTTTGGATTCAGGTTGCACCTATCATATGTGTCCCATTCGGGAATGGTTTTCTAGCTTCGAGGAGCTGGATGGTGGAGTTGTTTTGATGGGCAACAATAATGCCTGCAAAACACAAGGGATAGGCAAAATCTGTTTAAAGATGCATGATGGAACAGTCAGAGAATTGAGTGATGTTCGGTATGTTCCGGATATGAAGAAGAATCTCATCTCATTGGGCGCTTTGGAATCCAAGGGTCTCAAGATCACCATGGAGGGTGGAGTTCTTAAAGCTGTGCATGGGGCACTGGTGGTGATGAAAGGTACAAGACGAAATAACTTGTATTTCTTGCAGGGTAGTACAGTTATTGGTGGAGCAGCTGTCACCGAAGCTGCTGACGCAGATAGCACAGACACCACAAGGTTATGGCATATGCGTCTTGGGCATGCTGGTGAAAAAGCGTTGCAAGGATTGGTGAAGCAAGGCTTATTGAAAGGTGCAAAGGCATGCAAATTGGAATTCTGTGAACACTGTGTGCTGGGTAAGCAAACTAGAGTGAAATTTGGCACTGCTATTCACCACACTAAAGGCATTCTAGATTATGTTCACACTGATGTTTGGGGACCTTCCAAGAATGCATCTTGGGGAGGTAGCCATTATTTTGTCTCCTTTGTTGATGACTTCTCTAGAAGAATATGGGTGTACACCATGAAGCGTAAAGATGAAGTCTTGAAGATATTCCTGAAGTGGAAAAAGATGATTGAAATGCAAAGCGGTCGAAAGATCAAGACTCTCAGATCAGACAATGGTGGTGAATATAAGTCTGATCCTTTCTTGAAAGTTTGTCAAGATGAGGGTATTGTGAGGCACTTCACGGTTAGGGAGACACCGCAACAAAATGGGGTGGCGGAGCGCATGAACCGTACTTTGCTTGAGAAAGTTCGGTGTATGTTGTCTAATGCTGGTTTAGGCAAGGCGTTTTGGGCTGAGGCGATTACTTATGCAAGCCATCTCATTAATCGGTTGCCTGCTGCTGCGAATGAGGGCAAAACGCCCATGGAGGTATGGTCTGGTAAACCTTGTACTGATTACAAGTATTTACACATATTTGGTTGTCCTGCTTACTATCATGTCATGGAAAGCAAGTTAGATCCAAGAGCAAAGAAGGCTCTATTTATGGGATTTAGCACTGGCGTGAAGGGATACCGACTTTGGTGTCCAGATGAGAAGAAAATTGTTGTAAGCAGAGATGTGACTTTTGATGAGGCTGCTATGGTAAATCATAACAAGCATGAAGGTGAAATTGAAGCAACTAAGACCATGAGTAGTTCAAAGCAGGTGGAGTTACTGAAAACTCCAGTTGTTCCAGTAAGGTCTGATATTACAGACACTAGTCCTATAGTTGATTCTGATGAAGAGGACGAGGATGATGAAGAGGAGGCACCTACCCAAGAGCCTCCACAGCAACAAGATTCTATTGCAATCAGAAGATCGAGAAGGGAGATTCGAAAGCCTGTTCGATTTACTGATATTGTGGCATATGCACTTCCCGTTATTGAAGATGATATTCCATCCGCCTACAAAGAAGCTGTCAGAAGTTCAGAGAGCGTGGAGTGGAAGAAATCTATGGATGAGGAGATGAAGTCTCTTCATAAAAATGAGACTTGGGAGCTGGTTCAGTTACCAAAGGGGAAGAAAGCAATTGGTTGCAAATGGGTTTATGCCAAGAAGATGGAATCTTTGGGAAAGGACAATGTGAGATTCAAAGCCAGATTAGTAGCTAAAGGATATGCTCAGAAGGAAGGCATTGACTACAATGAGGTATTTTCTCCTGTAGTAAAACATTCCTCTATTCGTATTTTGTTGGCTTTTGTTGCACAGTTTGACCTTGAGTTGGCTCAACTTGATGTCAAGACTGCATTCTTACATGGTGATTTGGAGGAAGAAATTTATATGTCTCAGCCAGAAGGTTTTAAGGTTGCTGAAAAAGAAAATTGGGTTTGCAAATTGCAAAAATCATTGTACGGCTTGAAGCAGTCTCCAAGACAATGGTTTAAGCGATTTGATCGGTTTATGATCGGGCAGAAGTACACAAGAAGTCATTATGACCATTGTGTATACTTTCGCAAGCTACAAGATGGAACCTTCATCTATCTGCTTTTATATGTTGATGATATGCTTATAGCATGTAAAAGCAAAGTGGAGATTGAAAGGTTGAAGACTCAACTGAGTAATGAATTTGAGATGAAGGACTTAGGAGAAGCTCGGAAGATACTGGGTATGGAAATTGAAGAGGGAGATATTCTTCTTCAAAAGATTGGGACCGCTGAGAATCCTGCGGATATGTTGACAAAGCCAGTTTCGTTGCTCAAGTTTAAGCACTGCTTAGACTTAATTGGCATTTGTCAAAGTTGTTGATTGCCCCATGGGGGATTGGGAGACGACCATTGAGAGTGTTGCTTCGAGGTTTTGAGCCAAGGTGGAGATTGTTGAAAATTGGCTCAAATGTAGAAGAATTTTGGAGTTGCCCATGTGTGTCAATGTTAGTTGCCCATGTGAATCAATGTTGGCTTGCTATCTTTGTCAAAATGGGTGGATTGTTTGGTAGCCATCCATGGTTGGTAGCCAACATATGAATAGTTTGAGTTTGCATTCACACTCTTGCATCTTTGGCTATAAATTGGAAGAAGATGGTTTCATTTGAAGCATCCAACCAAGGATCAAACCAAGTGTGGAGTAGAAGAGAAAAATAGCAAGAAAGGCATTTTGCCAAAGAGAGAAACAAATTCTCTCTAGTTGTTCTTTGCTTTGTATCATTGTTTTCTCTTCCTTTGTGAGTGTGTGAGGTTGGGTGTATTTGGGTCTTTGGGAAATTGAGTGGTAAACACTATTGTATTCTCTCATTGATTATAGTGGAATACTCCGTCGTCTCCAAACTGGATGTAGGCAATTGCCGAACCAGTATAAATCTTGGTGTTGTTCTTGTTGATTATTTTGTTCAATTTTTTTCTCCTGCGTGTTGTTATTTATTTTTTTTCTACGGATTTTGGTTGGTTGACGCCTTCAACAACAACTTTTTTGAATTAGAAGAAAAATCTTCTTCTAGAGTTTAGTTTGAAGTCTAAGCAACAAGTGGGACTACTTGAAAGGTACAAGGACAAATCGACATAGCCCAAAATGTTGTTTTACCACATTTACAAGGTCCTTATAGTTTCAATTTTATCAATTTTTTCTTTGTAATTTGAATTCCAAGCAACCAAGGACAACTCTCTCTCTCCCCCCCCCCCAAAAAAAAAAAACCTCTCCTCCTGACCTAAACCCAGAAACAAAACCAAACATTAAGAAAGAAAAGTCACACTATTGTTTTCAAGATTGGAGGTAATGGACTTCGAGACTTGAAAACATAAGAAAAGATACATGAGGGGTTGTTGGGGTGGCTTTAGGAGTGGTTGGGGAGGGGCTATACGAATGGACCGAAATTTCCCTCTATGTGAACATAAACTATAATAATTTAACAGAAATTGAGGATTGTCCTTAAATTGCTTGGAATTCAAAATTTCAAGGACAAAATTTATCAAAGGGACCTTGATCGTAAAAATGATTAACTACAAGCCCATTTGATAACCATTTCAATTTTTGTTTTTAGTTTTCAATTTTTGTGCTAGAGTATGGAGGAAAAAGACTGAGAATGGAAGTGAGAATGAGAGTGGAGATGAGATTGAGAGGGAAGATAGGAGGAGATGAAAGGAGAGATGAGTAACCAAAGTGAAAACAAAAACTAAAAACTGAAATCTATTTCAATTTGTTTTCACTTTCAAGTTTTTGTTTTCACTTTTGTTACTCATTCCTCTCATCCTCTCTCTTAATCTCATCCTCACTCTAATTTTTCTCTAAACTCTAGCACAAAAAATGAAAATTGAAATGATTATCAAACGAGCCCTACATAAACAAAAATGATTTTTTTTACCGTAAAGATGAATTATCTCACAATTCAAACTCAATATATTTTTAAATATAAAACATTGTCCCACATTCGACATGGCTTGATGAACTGAGCCACATTGGACTTACATGGACGAACTCAACGGCCGAGCTTGGTTTATAAACATTGTCCCAAGCCCTATCTGATAAAAAAAAATCGGGTCAAACTATATTTGGTTTTGGCTCATTGGGTTGGACTAATCTTCTTTAACTCGTGAGTCGCGACCCGCAGACTAACTGATAGTCTCTTACTATCACAAATTTACAAGAATTTTATAGTGAAGGCCTTATTTAAGGTCCTTAGATGATACCCTATCTCTTAATCGTTGAATTAAATTAATTAATTATTAAATTAAATTAATCCAACAATTAAGAAATAAAACCTCATCTAATGCGCTATAAAATGACTCCACAAACTTACATAGCCTATATAATCAAATTGTTGGGTTCATTTAGAAACTCCCAGCTTAAGCTGAAAACTTCAAATTCGGCTAGGCCCAATGGACACCATCAACCTAGAACTTGGGCCTCAATAGTGGATCGAGTTGAGCACGAGTTCCGCCATTTACGCTGTCTAAACCTCAGTCAGTCTGCCGCCCGCCAACTTCAACAGTATTTAACTCTCTCTCTCTCTCTCTCTCTCTGTGTGTGGTAAAAGTAAAGCTTTGTTTTTTATCTCACAAAATCTTAGATCCTGTAGTAGTTTCGAAAGCTTCATTCCCTTCTTTATCTCTCTATGAAGTGTTGGAATTAAGCAAATGGGCAATTGGAGACATCGTCCCCCTCGTAGAATCTACCGTCAAGAAAAGCTTCCAAGCGTAAACCCTCTACCATATCACCCCGAACCTCCTCCCCCTTCAGGTAATTTTCTGTCTTTCTTTGTTTTTTGAACTTGTTTACTATCAATTTGAATTGGGTTCTTCTTGAATTGTTGGTTTGTAGGTTTTTCTTGATGTGTTTTATCTGAATTCTTTATATGGCACATGTTCTAGTTGTTCCAATTTTTCCCCTTTTATCAAATCCTTTTTACTTTTTCAGTAAATGGTTCCTAAGAAAATACCAAAGCTTATAAACACTTAGATATTTTAGATTGTTTATTTGTTCAGCAGAGAAACTTACTGAGAATTCCAGGCGGGTATTATAACAGTCTGGGGAGCAATGCTAGAAAGCACCTATTTATAAGACACTCGTTAGGATTGAAGACTGATAATTGGATATAGATACCTTATTATGGTCTACTTTGATTGGCTTATCGTGAAATAGAACTACATTTGTTTGTGCCCATCATTTATTACTTCTTCATGTGCTTTGGTGCATTCAAAATGCACAGAGTTTGCATGCTTTAATTGGTCAGGTTACTTCCGTCGTGTATGTTAAACCCATTAGCCTATTTGTTCACCCATTTCACTATCTTGAGTGTGCTACTTTGTCTTCGGAATGCCTTTCCTATTGACAGCAGATTTACATGTGAGAAAATAGTGCCCGAAGCCATGTCTAATACCCTTTTCATATTGTAGATTACTAAATTTAAATTGGTCTCCTAAAGTTAAACTATAATAATTTAACAAAAATTGAGGATTGTCCTTAAATTGCTTGGAATTCAAAATTTCAAGGACAAAATTTATCAAAGGGACTTTGATCGTAAAAATGATTAACTACGAGCCCATTTGATAACCATTTCAATTTTTGTTTTTAGTTTTCAATTTTTGTGCTAGAGTATAGAGGAAGAAGATTGAGAATGGAAGTGAGAATGAGAGTGGAGATGAGATTGAGAAGGAAGATGAGAGGAGA
>NC_047651.1:2444684-2473652 GCF_902201215.1 Prunus dulcis
AGAAGCCGACCGATCCGAGTAAGTGATTGCAGCTACCGCTGTTCAGTTGGTTGAGGGTGACCGTGGTATTGCACATATACTCCCTTAATGTCATTATCTAATTTAAAATAACACAAATATCAGTTTCATTTGCTTCATATATAATTATTGGGACTATGTATTGCAAGTCATCATGTGTTATAATGTGTAACATTATATTTTGAAAATACGGACATATTATTCAATAAGCAGTCAATATCACAGCAAGCTGGGAATCAGTAAATGCTCCTTCTCATGTCCATTTACATTAAAGAGCTGGCGTAGTAATGTGTTCAAAAAAAAACTGACACGTGAGTCATAAGTAACATAACATGTGCTATACATTGTTTAGTGAATGGTTTATGGTATATATATATATATATATATAATAAAATTCCAAATATTGCTGAAGATTTATTTGGTCTATATCACTAGGGATATGAGTGGCCATAAGCATGTGAGACCTGCTAAGAAGAAGCTGACGAGTACGACCGAGTGATTGTGGCTACCGTTGTTCAGTTGGTTGGGGAGATCGTGGTATTGCTAAGAGGGAGCACATAATATGTTTTGCAATCAAATGTTCTTTTGTGTGTGGAATTATGAGTATTTATGTAAGTTAGTGTACCCTTTAATATTTGTCATTCAGTATCGAAATGTAATTGGCTGCAATGTTATGTTTCTTTTGTACACGCTGCTTTCTATTTGCTCTGTTCCAACAAAGTGCTTCAAGTATCCTTCAGTTACAAAAGTGTACAAAATCGTGCCCTTATTAACCAGTTGGAAAAAGTGGCTACTGCTGGAAATGATTACTGGTAATGGAAACAACAGAGTAACTGCTGGAAATGCTGCATTAGCCTGAGGATTTGAAAAATGAATCTCTGTTAAAGCATAATTCACCATAAACTGGCCATTTTACATGGTAAAAGTCATTGCTTCTTCACATAACTCAAAATTTCATACTTTATCAAATGTCTTTGAAAATTTATAAATAGGGAGAAGATGTAAAATTAACATGTCTCCAAATTTCATGGACGAATGAAACCAAGCAAATTTTCATTTCAATTACCAGTGGACATAGTAAGAGCTCATCGGAGGACATGAACAAAAACACAATACTATTCAAAAACTGAATCTTTAAACATCAATAACATGTCATTAATCTTCATAACAACCACATTTCGTGTAATACAAATATAAATCATTCAGTTGGTCCGTGCATCCTGTCAAAATCGTCGAATAATGGGTCACTACGATGTATTGGAGTTGATTCGTCGTTGGTCGACGGTGATGTCCTGCATAAACATCAAACACAAGCACATAAAAATTTTACCTATTCAAATTTTAGATGCTATTACAAATAGTGTTAGCATCTTACGGTGTGTTCAAGGCTGGGCATTGTCTTCTATCATGACCAATGTGTCCACACTCCCGACAGTGTCTAATCCCTCGCTTCATTGCCTTTTCCTTTGCTCCCGTTACTCCTTTCGACCTTCCTTTGCACCTCACTCTCTTATGGTCTTTCATATATTGTGTTTGAGAGCTGGACCCTCCAACTTCGTTATTACTTGGTCCATCCTTCAGCAACTTCAACTTCACCTGCAAACTTTTTTGAGTCTCTGACAGTACCTCACATCCTTCTTCACTCATTACTGCATCACAACATATCAATGCATTCCACTTACACAAAACATTGCCCAAATTGACACAAAATACGCATAGCCTAACTTCCAATTACACAAAACGCAAGCAAAATTTCATAAGTTACGTCATCTCTTGTGAAATAATCTGTTAAAAATAACATTAGAACCAATATGTTCAACTAAGAACACAAATGTAATTCAAACCACCAATTACAGAACTTCACCCAATATCCTCTCCAAATGCTTACTCCTAATGTCATTAAGCCTAAGTTTAGGTTCTTTTACCTACATTTCATAATTTTCCACCCCGACCAACAACAATGAACTAAGTATATTGAATATTCATAAGCAAATGACACATTATTGATTCCAAAAATGACGCATTATTGATGCCACAAATGACGAATTTCCCACCCTCACAAAAAAATCAACCAAACCCAATAAAATCAATTCAGCAAGTGAACTTACCTCTCAAAATCAATCGGGACCTCTTAAGTCAGTCAGCTGGAAAGAATGTGGTGGACATTAGAGAAGACTCTTTGGTATTTGAGACTCCATCTCTACCAAAATCGAGGAACAACTGCTGCTGCGGCTTCTAGCTACAAAAAGAGATATGCTACTTTGCTTTCATCTGGAATCTTGTCAGCTGAATGAAAAAGAGAAGGGGTTTTCACTTGAGCCATAGAATCAAAACAGGGCAACAGCTAGGTAAGAGACATTCTTCGTAATACCCAGGTTACCATAGATCGCAGGCCTCCCAACGAGCTAATGACAATCGAGTGACTATACGGTTTGGGAGATTTGGATCCTTCTAATTGTGGGTTTGCTTTACATTCAAAAAGAGAAGATTGTGTTCTTCAATTTTTCAGAAAGAGGGAAAGAGGGGAAGAACTGAAGTTGGGTTTCTAACGGGTTAGATTTCAACCCGATTCTACATGCACCCTCTTTTAAAAACTCACCGTTGGATGAAATCCAACGGCTCTTACATACCCCTCACAAACACCCCTTATAACTTCCCACTCACTATAGACTCTCCCTAAAAAAAATCGGGTCAAACTATATTTGGTTTTGGCTCATTGGGTTGGACTAACCTTCTTTAACTCGTGAGTCGCGACCGCAGGCCAACTGATAGTCCCTTCCTATCACAAATTTACAAGAATTTTATAATGAGGGCCTTATTTAAGGTCCTTAGATGAGACCCTATCTCTTAATCGTTGAATCAAATTAATTAGTTATTAAATTAAATTAATTAAATTAATCCAACAATTAAGAAATAAGACCTCATCTAATGCCTTATAGAATGACTCCACAAACTCACATAGCCTATATTATCAAATTGTTGGGTTCATTTAGAAACTCCCAGCTTAAGCTGAAAACTTCAAATTCGGCTAGGCCCAATGGACACCATCAACCTAAAACTTGGGCCTGAATAGTGGATCCAGTTGAGCACGAGTTCCGCCATTTCCGCTGCCTAGACCTCAGTCAGTCTGCCGCCCGCCAACTTCAACAGTATTTGACTCTCTCTCTCTCTCTCTCTCTCTCTCTCTCTCTGTGGTAAAAGTAAAGCTTTGTTTTTTATCTCACAAAATCTTAGATCCTGTAGTAGTTTCGAAAGCTTCATTCTCTCTCTTTATCTCTCTATGAAGTGTTGGAATTGCGCAAATGGGCAATTGGAGACATCGTCCCCCTCGTAGAATCTACCGTCAAGAAAAGCTTCCAAGCGTATACCCTCTACCATATCACCCCGAACCTCCTCCCCCTTCAGGTAATTTTCTGTCTTTCTTTGTTTTTTGAACTTGTTTACTATCAATTTGAATTGGGTTCTTCTTGAATTGTTGGTTTGTAGGTTTTTCTTGATGTGTTTTATCTGAATTCTTTATATGGCACATGTTCTAGTTGTTCCAGTTTTTCCCCTTTTATCAAATCCTTTTTACTTTTTCAGTAAATGGTTCCTAAGAAAATACCAAAGCTTATAAACACTTAGATATTTTAGATTGTTTATTTGTTCAGCAGAGAAACTTACTGAGAATTCCAGGCGGGTATTATAACAGTCTGGGGAGCAATGCTAGAAAGCACCTATTTATAAGACACTTGTTAGGATTGAAGACTGATAATTGGATATAGATACCTTATTATGGTCTACTTTGATTGGCTTATCGTGAAATAGAACTACATTTGTTTGTGCCCATCATTTATTACTTCTTCATGTGCTTTGGTGCATTCAAAATGCACAGAGTTTGCATGCTTTAATTGGTCAGGTTACTTCCGTCGTGTATGTTAAACCCATTAGCCTATTTGTTCACCCATTTCACTATCTTGAGTGTGCTACTTTGTCTTCGGAATGCCTTTCCTATTGACAGCAGATTTACATGTGAGAAAATAGTGCCCGAAGCCATGTCTAATACCCTTTTCATATTGTAGATTACTAAATTTAAATTGGTCTCCTAAAATTAAACTTTGCAGAAGAGGATTAAATTTTTTTTCCTGTGTAGTTTTGTGTGTTTTGTAACAGAGCCGGCTAATTCGTTTTCTTTGTTACCTATGGAAATTTTTTTTGTTATTTCAATTTTCGGCAGGCTTTCGGTTCCATTTATAATTCATTTTGAACAAAATAAGAAACCTTAACATAACTAATTTTGTCTCAAGCATTGTGAGGTTTCTATGATAATTGCTTAGACTCTGGAAATTGTTCAAATAGGAATCGCTTATCATCTGCATCATAACGTCAGTCCTAGATTGTTAAAGACGTGAGTTCAGTACTTTCCTATTATTTTGGTTGGTCATGTGGCTTATCTCTTTTTTTTTTTCTTTTTTTTTTATTATTAGTTTTTTATGTTCACATGACGTATGGGGCATTAATTCCGCGTCTTGGTAATCTCATCATTGTTGAAAGAGTCATTCTATTGGAATCTTACTTTCTTTTTTTCTTTTTTTCATTTGTAGGGTTTTGTAAGGATGGTATACCTTATTGGGAAAAGCAATTCTGCACTTTGGTTGGGTCCATACCATGGTGGAAGGTAGCAGATGCCAAGAGGTATATGTATGGAAATAGTAATGTACTCAATTGGAACGATTCAGCTGGCGAGGAGGCATTTCAAAATGCAAAACAGCGCTTTTGGGCGGACATCAATGGCGTCTCCTGTGACATCTCTCTGCCTGATGCAAGTATTTATATTGATGAAATAGATTGGTACCCTATTATTGATCCCGAACTCATTAAGGAAGTGGATTGTGAGTACTTTGCTCCTGATGAGGAAGAAGGGAATGGCAAGTTCGGGCGAAGAAACAAGAATACAAAATATTCAGCTTTTGTTACTCCAGATGGACATAACAGGGTTCCAAATAACAGCAGAAATGCTTGGGAATGTGACAACATTCAGGGTAGTGGAGATTTGAAAAACACAGTTCAGGGCAGAAACCAGTGGAATACTAATGGTGACAACCCTTGGGAAAGTGGAAGTACTCAGGGCAATGGAAGTATGGAGAAGAATGCATGGGAAGATAGCAGGGATAAGTCATGGGGATGGAACCAGATGGGAGATAATATCACTCTGTCAAAGGGTTGGGATAATGATGTTAAACCTTGGGAAGGTGGCTGTCAAGGTGTTGCGTCTGTGGAAGGTAATAGATGGGGTGATCCAATATGTAAGTCTTGGGGCTACAACCAGCAGGAGTCAAAGAATGTGGATCATAGTGAGAATCGTTGGGGGGGCGGTCCTAGTCAAAACAATAAATCTCTAAAATATAGAGGGTGGAGAGATCGTGGAGGAGATGAGTGGGGTTGGAAACAGTGGGGGAGCCAGAATAACCAGAAAAATAATTTGGATTTTAGGATAGTAAACAGTGGTTCGGGAGCTAGGAACCAGGGTGGCCATAAGAGGGAACGTCCTCAAGAATATATATCAGATTATAAAAGCTCAAGATTTCAAGGGAGTGATTATCAAACAGGTAATTGCTGGAGTAGGGGAAATAATAGAAAGAGGGTCAGTTTTGCCCGAGTGTGATAGAGAATGGGGCATCGGTATATGTAATGGCCTCAAACCGTCTATCCTTGGAGTCAATAGAAGCAGATTTGCAGGCATGATATACATATCATATTATTTCTGTTATCTGTCTCCTATAGGCAGTGTGTAATTTTGTTCTTCCAGAGTGCAATTTGATTGATATAGTTTGGGGGCCTTTAATTTTAATGGACACTCAACGTTTGCGGCATTTATCATTGTAGAATTACTTGAACTGAATGTAATGTTACCCCTGCTTTCCAGAAAGAAGTAAGACTTGTAGTGTTGACTGGATAAGCTCACAATATTAAATTGAATGCGAAAGTTAATTATAAAAAAAACTGTCATATTGGTGTGTCCAGTTTTCTGTTTATAACTTCCCATAAGTGGTGTATGTTTGTGCTTGTGCTATTGTGTGTTTCCTTCCCATATTTTATGGTTCCAAGTTTTTCTCTCATCCTATGATGTGGGGATTGCTCGAGTTCAAGTCTATGTTCTCTGCTTATGAATATCATTCTCTTTAGCAGTGAGATTTGGGCTCGATTTTGGGCCCCCTAAAAAGATCTACTAAATTCAATATAACTCTTACTATTCACCCCTCAAAAAATAGAAAAAGTTAACAAAATAATAAATTTTTTTTTCAAATAGAAATTAATATTTATACACATGGTATTGTATGGGCTTTTTTCTTTCGGCAGCTAAAAACGGGTTGGACCCCCATAAAGGGCAGATGGCTAAAATTGCCCTTTGAGGCTGAGTTCCAAGATCAAGCCCCAAGAATGGTTCGAAAGGACTGAGATTCCTAAGGAAACACCTTGGTTACCTTCACCAATAAAAATAACAACAGTTACAGATGATTTCTTGATGCTTACAGATAAATTTTCTAGCTTGGCATGAGAGGCTTGTGGCATGGAAGCAAAATCAGCATGAGTTTAGCACCAAAGAGGAAAATATGGCTTTCTAGGGAGAAAGAGGAGTGTTAAGGTGAGGAAGAAGAGGTTTGCAAGCAGATTTGGCTGAGAAGAGAGAAAGAAAGAACCAAGTTCTTCCGGCAGTTTGAAGAAATTCTGTCAGATGTGAAAATGGTCTATCAGAAGAAGAAAATGGAGAATGAGGGTGAATAGTGTACGAGATTGCTGGGTTTTTGCAGGTAGGAGAGGAAACTTGCTCTCTAGGTCTGAGTTCTTTAGCTAATGATGAAGTGGTGGGGTACTGGGTAGTTTTCGGCAGCTTGACGAAACCTCTATTAAGCTTTGGAAAAGTTTACCAAAAGGGAAAATGGGAAGAGATGGAAGGATGAGCTCGAAATTGTAGATGTTTCAGAGGTGAGAGATAAAGATTGCTCTCCATATCTAAGTTGGTCTTTGGTTGGGTAGAAGAGGCCCCTTTTATAGCCGCTGGAAGCCATCTTTTTCCAAGAAACCCTAATGGTTTCTATAGATTTTGGCCAAGCTTTTCCTTCATTACTCCTCTCCTCCTTGACTTTCCTTTCTTAGTGAAATTGCCTCTGCCTATTTGCACAAAGTCAGAGATTTTGAGGAGCTCAAGGCCTCTTTCTCGCTGCTGCCTCAATGGAGAATCCCCATTTTCAGCCATCTTTCTTCCCTATTTTCTCCCCTCTTTTAAGGCTAGATCTGCTGAGGGAAAGAAATGGGTATGTACACTGGTTTGAAGGGTGTTTTTTGCTTGAAACTTGTTCCCTCCCATGTGCTGGAGCTTTCCAGCAACTTACACACATGGATATTTTGGCTTTCATCGTGGCTTTTGTTTTCAGCTAGGTGCTGGAGATTTTGCAGATATTTTCTTGAGTTACTTGGGCCTTCTAGGACAATAGGTTGGTTTATCAAGTGAATGGGCTAACTTCATCAATTGTTGGGCTATTATGGTTGAGTTAATGGACTATTTTGGTTGAAGTAATGAGCTATTTTTCTCTCTTTGTGCTTACCCACATATTTGGGCCTTAAAAATGGGCTTGAGTTCCGGGGCTCCCAAGCAACCCCGGGACTTCCATTTCTCGGCCCATAAATGGGCCTCATGTCAACTTATTACCATCCATACCACAACCCACTCAAGCAAACCCTGGGCATCTTGCGTGGCTTGGGCCCATTTAAGCTTGTAGCGTGGCGTGTTGCTTATTTGCTTGGCATGGCATGTGTGCAAGCTCATATGACGAACTTTCGTGTGCCTAAATCGGGTTTATTCTCGGTAAGGTATCGCATTGGACAGAGAATTTGATTAGACCGAACCGTGGAATTTTTTGGACCTCAACAGGTATCATCATCATGCTAATATAATAATCAAATCAAATCGTCATCATGCTATACATAAATATTTTTTTAAAAAAAAACCCCTATAATAATAGCATTGATACTCTATATAGCTCAAGTTCAAATCTAAGCAAATAGTCAAACAGAAATTAAACAAAATATATGGGATCTCAAGTTATGAAATATCTTTTTTTGAACATGCACATTAGAACCACATTTCAACTATTATAAGAAGTAATAATCTTCAAAGAATTTAATACAATGGACTCATTCATAAAAATAGAGTAATTAAATGCAGCTCAAGTAAATTTTCTTACCTCTCGATTTTGGATGTGAAATTGAGATTTTGAGGAAGAAAAGGGTGGAATGAAATCTTGAGAAGTTGCTTAGAAGAAGGGAAATGTTAATGTTGATTGAGGCAAAGACGTTTAAAAGAAGAGAAAACTTGAAAGCGCGGCTGGTCTGAGAGAGATGGAATGAAAAGAGGCGACAAACGGATGAGGAAAAGATGCTTTTAGGGCTTGTAAACCTTTCGATTTATGTTTTTTTTTTTTTTTTTTTTCCAAATATAGGAAGGAAACTCGAACTTGGAACATTTTCAAACAAAGTAGAGAGAAAAAATATAAAAAATAATAAAAAAGAAGATCGCGTCCTTTTGATCCCCACGTCATTTGGCCTCTATTCTCATATTTTCCTACACCGAGGACATTGAACATATTTTTATGAACAACCAAGGGCAACCGTCAATTTTAATGTCAAAGAGCTGTAAATGCACATTTAAAAAAAAAAATGTTGAGTCCTATAACATTTTACTGTTACTGCACAATGAAAACTACTGAGTGTAGAGACACTTTATTATTATTGCACAAAAGAGACTGCAGAGTGCACAAACACTCCAGGGATGGAAAAAAGGAAACTAACAAAACATTTGAAGGGAAAAAAAATCGCAATAGTAAGACATGATACAATGAGCCTTTTAGTGAGAAGAAAATATCAAAACATGTGACAAAAGGCAATGATAAGGTAATATGGTTATATAAGGTAGACAACGGTAATTTGGAATAATAACAAATGAATGCGTTACGAGCCATACACATAAAAAAATGATCGGATTGAGCACGTGAATTTTTTTGGGGGTATTAGTATCTCATTAACAAATCAAAATATTATTTTTATTAGAAAAAAGTAAACTATTTCTTGAAATGTTAATACATTTGGAAAATACACCTCATTCCCTTTGAAATAGAAGGGAAGGAAAATCTTCAATGACCTATGTATCTGAACGTTATTCAATTGAGAAAGGTGGGAATAACATTACCTAGTCAATCGGTTTTGTCTTCCTCCTACCCAAGCTACACTGGTTTTCTTGCAAAGTATTCACACAAATAAATATTTTGGAGCTGTTGTGACAACAATTGTTTCCCATATGTTGAGACCCAATTATTGCCAATATTTTGGAGCAGGTCGAATTGATGTCTGACAAATATGTTGATGTATAGAATATTATCAAATCCATTATAATTCCCACAAAATAAAAAAGAAATACCCGTCAACTTAGTGGGTTTGGAAATGATAATTTTCCTTCATGATTATTTCATCTTCTACCTTCAAC
The DNA here is from genome assembly GCF_902201215.1 of Prunus dulcis. Taxonomy (NCBI): domain Eukaryota; kingdom Viridiplantae; phylum Streptophyta; class Magnoliopsida; order Rosales; family Rosaceae; genus Prunus; species Prunus dulcis. Next base: position 2,454,223 of record NC_047651.1, read on the forward strand.
TTTGACAAAATGTGAAAGTTTTTCTCAATTTCTTCCTTCAACATATCTTGAATTTAGCGAGTTATCCAATCTTAAGCACCACACATAGTTATAGTGATGGGTCGAGGTGGAAGCGAGTAGGAAGTATGCGAGAAAGCTTGAAAATTTAGAGGGGTGTATCCAATTCCAACTTTTAAAGACTTTTTTTGAGTGAATGACTTTTCTAGAGTTGACAAATTCTTAATGACTTTTACATACTTTATAAAGTTAAGTGACAAACTTTCATATACTTTTGTTATAGAGTTTTATAGACTTTTAAATACTTATTTTTATATTTATTTTACAAATAGCATTTATCTTTTATGTTGATTGAACTAGTCAGCATTGAACAAAAAATTAGGGAAAAAAACAATTGGATACAATTACATAAAAGCAAAGAATAGTTCTCCTTAACATTAGAAAATGATAAAAATGACAAAGTACATTTGAAAATGTACCATAAGGAAATAATTGGCGCTCAACTAGCCATGATTCAGTCTACAAAAAAGCTTAGCCATGATTCATTTCAATGGTCACTACCGTTGAGTTCCGTTATTATCTTGCATGGCATTTCTCCACATGTCAAAAGCTATACCAACTCTCCATTCATTAGCATTCTCTCGTTGTTGTTCTTGAGTTTCAAAAACTTGTTCCACATTATCTCCTTCATTCCATGGTAATCGTGAAGATGATGAAGACTCGTTCTCTAGTTCAATAGGAAATTCATCAGAACGACATTCCCTAAGAAGAAAATTATGTAGTCCTGCACAAGCTAACACAAGCTCTGCTTGAGTCCTATATGGGAATGGAGGTGCTGACTTGAAAATTGTGAATCTTGATTTAAGTATCCCAAATATTCTTCCATTGATAATTACTATATCACATGTACAAATCCTTATTAATTGTGTATATTTTCATAATAGCTTATTGGTAAACTGCATCCAATGCACCTTTTAAATTTTTATTTATCAAATCTAATCACATAGACAAGTAACATATTCTTATCAAAATAAATAAATATTACTCAGTCATCAATAATATTTCATAAACACTCACAAATCAACAGAAATGGTTAGATTACAAAAGAGTCTATATTCCAGCAATTCTCCTAACCTAATATGTGGGATGTAAATATTATATGAAAAAATTATCCACCTAACGAATTATGGGTAAAGAAACAGTACCTAAAGAATAAATTAATGGGTTTAGGGGCAACAAATTATATAATAAAATATTATAAACAAACATAGCATATGAGACAATCAATATAATAAAATATTTATATGCAAACACAGCTTTTTTTACTAATAGAAGAAATATTCATCAATAATAAACGTGTGGATGAGAAGAGAAGAAAAATATTCAATATTTTTTTACTAACCTGAAGGAAGTGGATGACAATGGAATACCAAAGTGGAGCCCTAACCATGAAGAAAAAAGATCTATTTGCTTGATGCTTGATATAACAAGGGAAGAAAGAATTGGAGACGTTTGGAGACTTTTTGGTTCTATCTTCTCAGCTTCCCAATATTTTCATAAAGTCTGGTGTAAATTAGCAAGACTTTTCGTAGTAAGAATTACCTTTAAAAGTATTGAAAAGTCATTTATTTAACAAAGTTTTTAAAAGTCATTAATATTTTGGATACCTCAAAACTTTTAAATACTCTTTAAAACTCACAATTGAATACAACTAAACTTTTAAAGACTATTTAAAAGTCACAATTGAATACCTTCAGACTTTTAAACTCATTAAAAGTCATTAAAAGTTATAATTGGATACACCTCCCTTAGTCTTGGAGCGTTAAGAAAAAACATCTCGTGCTCGTTCAATCCAATTTTTAGTTTTTTGATTTTCATATTAATAGATTTGGATTTAAACAAATAAGTAAAATTAAACATAACCGGTCCTGCATTGAATTTTTGAACTCTATTTTGTCAAGCGGAAAGAATTTTAGAAAGACTGAAAGAGAGTAATAGGGGCAGACCCAAATTGTAAAATGCCACCTCAGTCCCCACCCCCTAAACCCCAAAACTTCACCTTCTTCCACGGCCACCGCAAGCCCTCACAGAACCGCCCTACAGTCCGCGGCGGCCTCTTCTCCAACCGCGTCTCCCTCCCAAACCACAGATACCCCACCGCCGCCCCCCAACCTCAGCCCTTCGAACTCTCCAAATGGGATCCACACCTCCCCCAATCCTCGCCGTCCACTTCATCATCCAACCCTGCCGACACGACACTCCTCTCATTTCTCTCCCCTATCGCGCGCTTCATTCTCGACGCGTTCCGCAAGAACCGGAACCACTGGGGCCCACCAGTCGTCTCGGAGCTCCGAAAGCTCCGCCGGGTTACGCCCGACCTCGTCGCCGAGGTGCTCAAGGTCCAAAACGACCCCGTCTCCGCTTCCAAGTTCTTCCACTGGGCAGGTAAGCAAAAGGGTTTCAAGCACACTTATGCTTCCTACAATGCCTTGGCCTATTGTCTGAACAGGTCCAACCGGTTCCGGTCCGCGGACCAAGTCCCAGAGTTGATGGACTCGCAGGGCAAACCGCCCAGCGAGAAACAGTTTGAGATTCTCATCAGAATGCACTCCGATGCCAATAGAGGTCTTAGGGTATATTACGTGTATGAAAAAATGAAGAAATTTGGGGTTAAACCCAGGGTTTTCTTGTACAATAGGATCATGGATGCGTTAGTGAAGTCGGGTTATTTGGATTTGGCATTATCGGTTTACGAAGACTTTAGGGGTGATGGGTTGGTCGAGGAGAGTGTTACTTTTATGATCTTGATAAAGGGTCTTTGTAAAATGGGAAGAATGGATGAAATGTTGCAGCTTTTGGAGAGGATGAGGGTGAATTTGTGTAAACCTGACGTGTTTGCATGCACGGCAATGGTTAAGGTTTTGATTTCAGAGGGGAACATGGACGGCTGTTTGAGGGTTTGGGAGGAAATGAAGAGAGATAGGGTAGGGGCAGACGTTATGGCATATGCAACTCTGGTTACGGGTCTGTGTAAGGGAGGGAGGGTGGAGAAAGGATACGAGTTGTTTAGGGAGATGAAGGTTAAGGGTTTCCTGATTGATAGAGCTATTTACGGGGTGCTGATTGAGGGGTTCGTGGCAGACAGGAAGGTTGGAGCGGCATGTGATTTGTTGAAGGATTTGATGGATTCAGGGTATAGGGCAGATTTGGGGATATATAATTCTCTTATTGAGGGTTTATGTAATGCGAAGCGGGTTGACAAAGCTTATAAGATTTTCCGAGTTACAGTTCAAGAGGGTCTTCAGCCAGATTTTGCTACGGTGAATCCCATTTTGGTGTCTTATGCTGAGATGAAAAGAATGGATAACTTTTGCGATATGCTTGAAGAGATGGAGAAATTTGATTTTCCTGTTATTGATGATCTTTCAAAATTCTTTTCCTTTATGGTAGGAAAGGAGGATGGAGTACCGTTAGCTTTGGAAGTGTTTGGGGAGTTGAAAGTTAAAGGTTATTATAGTGTTGGAATCTACAATATCCTTATGGGATCCCTCCACAAATCTGGGAAAGTGAAGAAAGCATTGTCTCTCTTTAATGAAATGAAGGATGTGGATTTGCAGCCCGATGCGTCTACTTATAGCATTGCAATTATGTGTTTTGTTGAAGATGAGGACATCCATGAGGCTTGTGCCTCTCATAATAAGATAATTGAGATGTCTTGTGTTCCTTCTATCTCTGCTTATTGTTCTCTTGCAAGAGGTCTTTGCAAAGTTGGCGAGATTGATACAGTTATGCTGCTTGTTCGTGACTGCTTAGCCAGTGTGACAAGTGGGCCCATGGAATTCAAGTATTCTCTTACCATTCTCCATGCATGTAAATCTAATAATGCTGAGAAGGTGATTGAAGTACTAAACGAGATGATGCAGCAGGGTTGTCCTCCGGATGATGTTATATACTCTGCTATAATCTCTGGCATGTGTAAGCATGGAACAATAGAGGAGGCAAGGAAGATATTTTCTAATTTGAAAGAGCGCAAACTTTTAACAGAAGCCAACATGATTGTGTATGATGAAGTATTAATTGAACACATGAAGAAGAAGACGGCAGATCTGGTGGTGTCAGGGTTGAAGTTTTTTGGTTTAGAATCCAAGTTGAAAGCAAAGGGTTGTAAACTGCTGTCGGGATGAATTATGAAGCCAGGTACTGAATTCACTGGTTACTTGGCTTTTAACATGTTTAATATGTATAAGATAGTCCAGTCCATAACCCATTGGAGAGTACGTACCTTCTGTAGCAATTTGCTTTTAATGCATGAAGTTGTATCGGGTGAACACTGCAATTAAGATCTGTATGTATTTGTGGTTGTAGTCTTCAGAGTGGCAGATGGTGCACCTTTCCAGGGTAGTGTTATGAGGCTTCATATCAGAGGGCATCATGAGTGATGTTTGTTTTTTCAGCGTCTCATAACTTCTCCAACAGGTCAGTTTAGTTCTCTAAAGCCTTGTGTTGAACCTAGTGAGATCCTTTATTGTCAATTAATGTGCTATAGCAAGCTGATTCTTGTTTTTTTTTTTTTTTTTTTCCCTTGCTAGATTGTGCTTTAGCTCGGCATATTTTGGAAAAGAATCAAGAATATTTTGTTTATCGCCCCTGATTCTTGATGTATGTGGAGAAGAAAACGTAGTTCAGAACTTCCATTCTAGTGTACAGGTCTAAGCTGTTTACATGGTTATCTGTCTTCCAGTAACCAAGTCTATCAATCAAATTATTGTTGTTCTTGTAATAAAGTCTATGAGGGTTGATATTCCATTGATAGCAGGGGGAGATATTTTTCTCAAGGCAAACTCCAAGTTCCCATTTCAATGACAGTGATGGGCTGAACATGCAGGAGTTGATGTTTCCTAAGTTTTTTTGCAATAGGTCAAAGATGACAGATCTGAAATGTTCATAATTTGTGAGAGAAATTGAGTCTGCAATGCATGTAATCCGCAATGTTCAAGGTGACTTTTGGGTTTTGGCATAGCAGATTTATTTCATGAACCTTTTCTACTTTGTATTTTGTATCTTGAAATAAATTATAATAAAAAATTCAGAATTGACAATAATTTCAATTATGACGATTCGAAATTTAAAGAAATCATTCTATTGATCTATATGAATACTGTCTGTAAAATCCTTCAGGTGGGATTGTCACTTCTGCTAGCAACCAAGAACATGCTTATCGGAAACACTAACAGCAAAACCTCCTCTGCCTATTAGACAAACTCTATATATTCATACCATATTTCTTTTTACAAACAACAGAAACACAATGCGTGCACTCTAATTCTCAAGGAAGGAAAAGAAGGTGCCATTAGGCTCGAAGGCTATCGGCACAACATTCTAATGTCAATACTCATTTGACATACAAAATTGTCAAAGCCTATAAGGCTCCCTGCATCCCCTTCTTTCCCTTACATTCAATGAATCACCATTCACAATGGCACGCTGATATGAAATATAAAACTAAACCTTACCAAGCAGCAAAAAGAAAGTCTAGACTTCCCTTTTGGGCCGGTTACGTGTTCGTGGAAGGGCAGGTTTTTCTTCTATAGGCATGTCAACTTCATCATCCTCATCAGTTTCCCTGATCGCTTGATTAATTGCAATCTACATCAACAGTACAAACATTATGACCTACTTACAAAAATATAGAGAGAAAAAAAGAAACACATGTGTGCATACGAAAATATAAACAGTCAGGATAATGACAATTGCAGCAGGTTTTCCATATTTCTTGTGGAGTAATTTTCTTCAAAGGCTAATTATAATGTGAGACCAACAAAAGTCAAGCTGTGAAGAACAGACATGCTATCCCATGAATTAACAGTTACTATAATCGCAAATGTAATAAATAATTTGCTTGGCAGACCACAAGTATCAGGGACAATGCTTTGTTGATTGAGTTTCCAGAATCAGGTAGTTCATAAACATAACAACTAATTGGAGAAAAAGAAAAAGAACATCGCAAACAAACAGATTATGATCTATTTTTAGCAGTACTTGCAAAACTCTCACTTTCCAGTCCCTCCTGTTCACCTAGGGGTTCCGAAGATAGTTTTTTACATTAACGAAAAGAGGAAAACATATGATTGTTCCCATTACAAAATGGAATCAATACTCAAATATTTGAATCATGTCATCATGGGATGGCTTCAAAGAAATATAGGAAAACAAAGATAAGGGCTTGTGTCAAAACAGCAGCAGAAGATATATTGTCCCTAATACTATATTAGGGATAAAGCACAGAAAAATGATAAATATCTTAATTTTAAACCAAGTATTCTTTTTAAGGCACATCTCTAAGAACATGCCATTGGAGTTGCATAACATGTCTCTAAGAACATGCCATCAGACAATGCCAGATATAACCGAAATCACGATTTAAAACAAAATTGAGATTATATGTGAATGTGAACATACATTTTATATTTCACAGGAACATGTGGATAAAAGCTCCTAATTTTCGCTATTGTTCCATTTCTGGGTGATTACGACATCAAAATTTAAACATAATGAGAAAACTACTATAGAACATTTGTACACTACATATTGTGCGCTGTTAGAAAACAGAGTACATAAGAGAAAAAAAAAACATCTTGACAGAGCAAAGTGACACCATACATTAAATCCATTTGAACTTCAACTAATATAGAACTGATGGGAAAACATTGAAGGCTTGCCTAGCAGTTCAATTGCCACTTTATATTCTATATGAAAGAAATCATTGGCAATCTTGTTCATTCCAATCACCACAAAAACGAAAATAAAAATAAAAACACTTGCAATCTTCAACAAAACCCAAAACCCACATGAACTTTAACATCTCAGAAGCATTAAGCCGCATGCAAATAAAGACAAAAACCCAGTTGCAGAAATTTCACAAACCTCTTCAAGAAATTCTTCGTCGAGCTTATCGGCGATTCTCATGGAGGTGAAGACTGTGACAGCGATCAGAGAGAGTGGCATAACGAATGCGAACACGTACTGGTTCGTGGTGGGACCGGAACGTGTCACCACCGTTAGGCCTCTGGCTTGGCGGCGGGAAAATCGAGTCGCCGGCGATATGGGCACGTGCGGGGGGTTGAGTAGAGCACGTGAGGACGGGGCTGGTGGAGAGAGAGTGAGAGAGGCTGTGTTGGAGATGAGAAGCCTTGCCATGATATGGTAGCAGCTTAGCTTTTCCGCTCGGAGTGGATAATGTTATCATTTCGCTTTTATAAAATCACTGCGGGTCACGTTAACATTGTCTATTTTGTTGTTTTTTTAATTTATAATTTTTATAATTTATAATTATTTATTTAGAGAAAGACAATAGATTGTATTTATCCGCTCAGACATCAGTCACAAACGTCATACGGAGGAGTTCACCGGCAACAATAAGTGCACAATGTGTACTTCCATTGATATGCACATAGGACCAAAGAAACTCCGGTGTAAAAGCGCCAAGGTTAGTCCATTTTTTATTTTTTCTCTTTCGATAGTCCATTTTTACCAATGGTTTTAAATCTATACAAGTAAAAATATGTTTTTAAAACGGTACAAGTAAGAATACTTTGTTTAAAATAATACTTCTTGAAAAGAAAAAGTTCTTTATTGTTTTTTGGTAACACTAAAAATAAATCTTATTGAATTTACAGTTTCAAAGGATGAGTTTCTCTTTCCTCCTTTTAATCTAGTATTCCTTTTGTTCTTTCACAAGGTAGCTCGCTTCATCAAGCATACTCTGCTTTCGTCAATAACTTCATTGAAGCTAATATTAGCAAAGATGATGCAATACCGTTCCTTGTTGAGCCCTTCTAAGATTTCAAAGCAAGTTACAAATTTTATAGAGCTTGGAGAATTACGGAAACTAGCAACATCATGGAAAGGGCACCAGACGAGTTTGATGACATCTTTTCATTTTGGATGAGGAAATGGTGTTTGTATGCTGAAATGAGAAACAGTTTCATTGAAACAGTGAAAGATTTTGACTAGATATTCTGAAATGAGGAAAATACAGAGGTGAAAAGTTTTGTTCACTCATAACTTCATCTTTATCTCCATCTTGGGGAAAAGTTGCGAAAAATACATGTGACTTTCTCTGTTTTTACCATCATCCAACTAGTGGGTACTGTTCACACGCGGGCTGGCCACACTTTTTTCAAAATTTTGGGTAAGGCTGCCGACACTTTCTTTGTTTTATTCTTCTTTTGTTCCTTTTCTATTTCATTTTCCTCCTTTTTGGGTCAACGTTCATCTTCTTCTTCAGAAAACCCAAACTCGTGGGTATTATTCATCACTCTAGAAGTCTGATTTCGAAAGCTCAAATCAGCGAACTTTCTTCATCAAAGTTGTTCGTCTGTTCGAATACTATATCATACCCAAACATGAGCATCATCAGACGGGTCTAGCTACCTCGAACCGGCTATGACATTTCTGTGTTCATCCATGGTTGGTGAGTTTTCTGCAGCTCAGTTTTCATCAGTTTTCTTTAATCTCCGGTGCTCGTTTGACAAAATGTCCTTCGCTAAGGTTGTTCCTCAGTTGACAACTATGACATATCCAAAATCAGAGCAATCCAACTACTCTAGCTATGTCTGCGGTAAGCATGTTCGTCACTTCCTCGGATTTTGCTGTTATTACTGTACAATACCTTATTCACTCTTGTATGTGACTTTTCCCTTGCTCAGATGACAATACTTCCTTCATGAAGGTTGTTCAGAAGTCTTTTCGGCAGTGGCACACCTGAAACAAGCTTTTGTTAGTTTTCAAGTGTTGTTTGAGTTGGTTATTTCTCTGTGGCAGCTTCACCCAGGATTTCGGACCAATATTAAGGTAAAGTTTTAAGATGCTTTGATTTCTGGAAATTTGTGTCTGAGTTATTGGCCGAAGCCGAATTTGAAAGTGGAAGAACCAAAAGATAATTTAAAATAAGTATATGTAAAGTGAAAATAAAGGAAAATGTAAGGACCAAAGTGAAATTATGGATAAGTCTGAAGACTGAAATGTATTGGAAAAAGTATAGGGGCCAAAGTGAAAATAAAGGAAAGTATAAGGACGAAAGTGAAATTATTGACAAGTGTGAGGACTAAAGTGCAATTAAAGCTAGTTATAATGACTGAATTGCAAATAAGGGTTTTTAGTAACATTTTTGAAATGTTGGTCTAGGAATCAGTTGCCCAAGCAAGAAGAATTTGAGTTCAAAGGTGTAGAATTCAAGTGAGGCATTAGCTTTGGATTCCAGGTATGGGGAATCACTCCTGAACTTGTATTTTTGTGTATGTATGACATTGTATATATTGGTGTGTGCGAAAACGAAAATTGTAATGTTTGTGAATGCCTAATTAACACTTTAGTTTTCTTTATTTTCTTTATTATTATTATTATTATTATTATTTTTATTTTTTTGGTTGGGTGAGCAAAACACAAGTGGTTCCTTTACACTTTAGCAGGAAAACTCTTATTCGTAACTTTAGTAATATTCTTTCTTTATTATGGGGATTGAGAGCCTGTTTGTTAACTTTCTCCGGTTCCATTGCTTTTCATCTTTTGCTTGTCTGGCTTTATTTCTTAGTCTTTGGAGGTAGTTGTTGTATGTCGTTAGTGGAATAATAAGTATTCAGATTGCGGATAGTGCTAATTTGCTGCGAACTCCAAGATTGTTTTTCTTAGACATTTTAAATTTCAATTAATGACTACCTCTTGGAATGGGCTTATGCTCTGGTCAGTTGACTTTTGTATTTTTGCCTTTTGTATTTTTTTTTTACTGTGAGGGAGAAATCAAAAAGTGCTGGTTTGACGTTGATTATTTTGATAAAAATCACTTTCTTTGAAAACAAAGCGTTAGAGTAAATATACATTCATATATAAAAGGGTTGCCATAACTATTGATGACAAAAACTAGCATAAACTATATAGAAACTGCTCCCAAATTCTTTGAAACAACTGTGAAGCTGATCTACTGCAAAGAACATTTTTTTTATGTGAAAACTTGTGAACGCTAAACTTTTGTTTTAGGGGTTTACAAAAAAATGGTGGGCCTGTTTGAGAGTGCTTTTGGGAGTGTTAAAAGCACTTTCTGACAAACAAAAGCGCTTCTGACAACATTTGGCATAAAATGTTATAAGTGCTTCTAGGTCGTGGAAGCGCTTTCTGGAGAAGAATCTACTATGTGCTTCTTCAGGAAGCACTTACAAGTGCTTTTCTAGGAAGCAATTGCATTTCTTATGAAAATTTCAACATCTTTATAATAAAAGCACTTTTGCCAGAAATGCTTATGAGCATAAACACTTCTTAGAGAATCAATCCTAAACAAGTGTTCGAAGCGCTTCTTTCCAACAAGCAAGTTAAGGGTTTGAGTCCCCTTTAGCGCATGCTTTTTGAAACATTCTTCGCACCACGTCTGGAAGTTAGATTGGGGAAGGGGCTGTTTGTCCTCGTCGCTTAGCATGCGTTGGGGGTGCCCCTTGAGGTAGGCAATGCCCCTTTAGGAGATAGAGATGAAAAAACATGGTTTTGTTTGTTCATTTATTTTTTATTTATATTTGTTTGTTTTAAAAATATTTTTTCTTATTTTCAAATTCTTCTTTAAAAACAATCAAAGGAGCTGACCCTTGGGGAATTTAGGTTGCTTTGCATGGTCTTGTTGTACACACACATACCTGTATGGATTAATTGCAAAACAAATAATACACGATCTGCTCATAAGACAAATAAGATGTCTTTATAAGCACAACTTCACAAAAGAACTATTGATTGATTGCGTTTAGTAAATTCACCATCTATCGAGCACATGCATATTTTTCTTAGTGTCTCTACATAAATGACTAGAGAACAATCATCCTCCTAATTAACCAAACATAAGATGCCCCAGTTTTTATGGATTATCAATACTCAATTAACAATCCTATGGCTATGAACTATATTGACTATGAGGATGAGAGAGCAAGGTCTCATGAATGTAATTAACTTTTTTACTTTCGCTCTATTTCATATCCATTGAACTATTGTTTAAGCATATAATTAATTATTAATAGGAATATTTCTATCAATAATGATATTACTAATTTTATTTTATTTTTAACTATAATTCAATGGTCAAAATAAAGACAAAAAATTAAACAAAAATTAAAATTTAAAAAAAATAAAAAATCCTAGAACAACCCAAGGAGTGGGCTGTGGGTGTTCGGCAAACGTGTTTGTCAAAGTAGGAATTGAGAAACATAAATAAGGGAGAGAGAGATAGCGGCGGTGGGTGTGACTGTGGCTGTGATGGTTGGGTGTCTTGAGAAGTTTTTTGGAGAGTGTTTATATATTATGAGTTAGAATTGCTATGAGAATTGTTTGGTTGGGTTTTTGATTGGTTTACCTTTGACTTTTTCATAATTAAAATTGTAGGTGTTGAACCGCTATCATTTTTCGTTTGAGAATTTCCTTGGTCCTTTGTTTTTTTTTTCGACAACCCAGAACTCCACTTTCAGCTTTGCTGACTCAGCTCCCAAACTGGGGCCCACCGGCCGAACCCTACAATCTTTGGTGGGCAAAGAAACTCTAGCAATAATTGATAGATAGGTACCTCAGTGAGTTTCGAACCCCCAACAGGCGGTTTCCCAACCACTAGACCACAACTCACGGGTATGATGAAGGATAACAATAAAATCAATGACTAGTAGTAGTATCTATAAAGAATGAGTTGGAATTCGACCCAAAATTTTAAGTGTACAAAGTGTACTGTTTGTTCATGTAACTATGACATTTTTTTTATATTTTATTTTTTTATATGTTATGAGACTTTTTTTGGTTGAAAATGTTATGAGACTTGATTGGTGGGGTTTTGGTTGGTTTACCTTACTTTTTTATAATAAAAATTGTAGGTGTGGAATCGCTTGCAACAGTTTCATTTGGTTTGAGAATTTCCTTAGTCTCTGGCACCTTTATATATAAAAGGCAACAGAAAATGGCAGAGATTTGTACTTCAATTGCATCTACAATTGTAGACAAATCAGTGGGACTAATTTGGAGACAACTCAGCTATCTAATTTACTACGATTCCGACATAGAAAGTCTAAAGGATGCACTAAAAAGACTTGATGACAAGAAAAATGACGTGCAAAGAACTGTGGAAGCTGCAAAAAGGAATGGTGCAACCATCAAAGATCAAGTTCAGAGCTGGTTGGAGGATGTAAGGAAAATATTTCACGAAGCAGAAGAACTTGAAAACAAAGTCAACGGGCAAAGGCGTTGTTTGTATGGATTGTGCCCAAGTTTGAAATCGCGGTATTCTCTGAGTAGGAAAGCCAAGAAGATTGCCGAGCGTGTACTTGATCTCAAACTAGATGAAGAACTGAGTAATAATGTTGCCAATCCTGCACCTCTGCAACAGCTAGGGTCAATAATCTCTAGTGAAGGTTTTAAGGGTTTTGAATCCAGAAAAGATGTCATGAATGATGTGCTTAGTGCTTTGAGGAATGAAAAGACAAGAATAATTGGGATTTGCGGGATGGGAGGTGTGGGTAAAACCACAATGGTGAGAGAAATCAAAGAAATCATCAAGAGATTACAAGGAACAAATAAGCTGTTTGATGATGTTGTGATGTCAACTGTATCCGCAACTGTAAACATTGGGAAAATTCAAACTGAAATTGCAGAGTCACTAGATATGAAATTGGTCGAGGAAAGTGAATCTATAAGAGCACAAAGGCTACATGAGAGAATCAAGCAGAGTAAAAGAATCCTGATTATATTGGATGATGTATGGTCAGAGCTTAAATTACAGGATGTAGGAATCCCTTTTGGTGTTGGACCTACAACTAATCAAGTTCATGAAGGGTGCAAAATTTTGTTGACATCTCGAAATGAAGAAGTTTGTAAAGTAATGGGTTGTAAAGATGACATTTTTGGAGTCCAAGCCTTAAATAAAGAAGAAGCATGGGAGCTTTTCAGGGCGACTGTAGGTGAATCCTTGGACAATAATCCTGATTTGTCTCATGTTGCAAAATTGATTGTTGATGAATGCAAAGGTTTACCCATTGCTATCATAACTGTTGGGAAAGCGCTTCTACCGAGTAATGGCAAGCATGAATGGAATACTGCCTTGCAAGAACTGAAAAATTCCCTCCCTGAAAACATCCCTGGAATGGAACCTGAGGTTTATTCTTGCATAAAATTGAGTTATGATAAATTGGATAGTGATGAAGTCAAGTCATGCTTTTTACTTTGTTGCTTATTTCCAGAAGATTATGATGTTCCGATTGAGTATTTGGTGAGGTATGGGTTGGGTCGAGCAACTTTCAGAAACACCAACACAGCCGAAGATGTAAGAAACAAAGTGCATTCTTTCGTTGGACAACTAAAAAGAAGGTATTTGTTGCTGGATAGTGAAAAGGAAGAATGTATCAAAATGCATGACATAGTTCGTGATGTTGCTATATCAATTGCCTCAAAAGATCCTCACAGATTTATGGTAAGATCATTTGATGCTGAAGGTGGAGGTGGAGGACGACCAGGGGTACAAAAAGTTACAAACCAAGAACATTGCAGTGCAATTTCATTAATTGATGTTAAATTGGATGAAAATATTACTGATGGTTTGGAGTGCCCCAAACTTGAGCTTCTGCAACTGAAAAATTCCTCAAGTAGTTCAGAATATTCCAACCACTTTAAAAGAATGAAAGAACTCAAGGTTTTAGCTTTCTTAGAGGTGAATATGTCAAGCTATTTGGCCTCGGAAAAATCTCTACTGCTTGGAGAACCCAAGTACCTTCATACCTTGTGTCTAGAGGATTGCAAATTGGGAGACATATCCCATGTCATTGGAGGATTGGAGAATTTGGAGATCCTCAGCTTTGCTCGCTCTGAAATCAGTAAGTTGCCTAGAGAAATAGGACATCTTCATCGGTTAAGGATGCTGGATACAACAGATTGTGAAGGACTTGAAGAAATTCCTCATGGTGTCTTATCCAAGTTAAGGAGATTAGAAGAGTTGTACATGGCAGAAAGCTTTGACAATTGGGCTCCAGCAACAGGAAGCCAGGATGAAACGAGCATGGCAAGCCTTGATGAGGTGATGTCTCTATCTGATCATTTAAATGTCTTAGCCATAAAAATCCATGATGTTCAGATGTTGCGGAATGATGAGTTTCTTTTAAAAAGCCAGCCTATAAGATTTCATGTATCTATCAATATTAGTTGGTCTTACGAAAAAGAGAGTTTCAAGAATCGAATGCCTGGTTATCTGTTCGAAAATAGTTTGATGCTTCGTGGTGATGTAAAGGAATATTTGGAGATTGGAGCAGTTAGATACTTCTTGAAGCAATCTGAAGACTTAGTCCTATTCTACACATACAATTTAAAGTATGTCATCGAGGAGTTAGATGGTCAAGGAGGCTTTCAACACTTGAAAGTTTTATCAATCATGTGTGACGACAACATAGAGTATCTTATGAATGGAGCAGATTGGACTCCTCGTGGTCAACCTGCCTTCCCCATCTTAAAGTCAGCTACCTTCGAGATGTTCACAAATTAAAATTTGTGTGTCGTGGCAAACTGCTAGACAAGCGCTCCTTTATGAACCTAAGATCCATAGCAATTAACAGTTGTCGTGAGTTAAAATATGTATTTTCACTATCCGTAGCACAAAACTTGGCACAACTCCAAAGCTTAAAGGTTAAATATTGTGCTGAAGTGGAAGATATCATATCAAAGGAGAGAATGGAAGATGATAATGCATCTCACAAGATAAGTTTCCCAAGATTAACTGTTTTGAAGCTTTCTTTTCTACTAAAGCTCCATGGTTTCTACACAGGAAACCAACAGGACTCCACCTATGAGGTATGTATGTATGCACTTTTGATGCTTGAATGCTATGTACTTGTTACTCTTTGGAATATGCTGCTTTTGTTGTGCTTGATACTGTCGTTCCAGTTCTAGAAGTTGATTTGGGTTGAACTTAATCATTATTGGTATGTTGGAGATTTTAGATGCATTTCAAATTTTTGCAACTATTTTATAGATATTCAATAAAAAAATTATCTCTGAAAAAGTCACTTGAATCGAATATCATTTAACCACTCAATTAAAATATTGTGATTTAAAGGCAATTTGGAAATAAGATAAATGTTTATTGGCAATATTGAGTGGTGGGGAAAATGTTTATTGGTAAATAGTAATTGAGGGAAATAGTGGGTAGGAAAAGGATTTCTCAAAATTTATGACAAAGGATGTGGCAATATAATTAAAGTAATTTGGAAATAAGACAAATGGTGGAAATTCATTACTACTTATGTATTTCTTTATTTTTGGCTCATGTGTAAGTTCATTATTTATGTAGAATTAATTAATGTACAGATTCTAAAGCCCAACGAAGAAAGTGTGACCAAGATGAAAGAGACTAGAAATGACAATCAAGTTGCTGGGTCGACCTCATCTAAATCAAAAGTGGCACAAGTGGGAGCAAGTTGTAAGGCACTATTTCCTTCAAATTGCATTTCATGGTTACCAAATCTAGAGAAATTAGTATTGAGGCATTTAAGAAGCATGCAAGGATCAGAAGAAAACAATGAATCAATAGTCAATGTGGTAGTTGATTTAGAAGGGCACGACTCGGCATTTTCTCAATTGCAAACATTCCAAGTGCGGTCTTTGTATGGAGTTGAACATTTGTGGAAGAACGTTCAACCTGGATTCCAAGGTTTTCAAAATGTAAGATCTCTACATATTCAAGACTGTGAGAGTCTAAAATATCTATGCCCTTA
Organism: Prunus dulcis; assembly: GCF_902201215.1. Lineage (NCBI taxonomy): Eukaryota > Viridiplantae > Streptophyta > Magnoliopsida > Rosales > Rosaceae > Prunus > Prunus dulcis. The sequence goes on from NC_047651.1 coordinate 2,469,990, forward strand.
TGAAATTTACAAGCTCCTTGTGAATCTCGAAGAAGTCGAAATAGCTGCATGTGAGAATATGGAAACTATAGTACAGGCAGCTACTTCCACAGAGGACAATATCCATGAAGAAGGGAAAGAGACAGGTGGCAGTGGCTCGATGACTTTGTTTCCCAAACTAATTAATAAACTCATACTACACGACTTGCCAAACCTCGAGAGATTTTGCCCTGATGCCCATTCTTTTGCATGGTCCTCCTCCACGAGAGTTCTGCGTGTGGCATTTTGCCCCAAATTAAAGACATTGGGTTTTGCACTAGTAAGCAAAAATCTACCTGCAGCAGTTGTAGAGAATTTGAGTGATGATCATGTAAGAGGTAGAGAAGAATTAGGATCTGACTGCGCATCATCAACTGGATCTGGATCTGGATTTGGATTTGGATGTGCGCCACTAGTCTGCTTACAAAGTCGTCCATCTACTCGCAACTTTACTCAAATATTGCCCCGCCCTGTAAATAGAGAGGTACATATGTCATTATTCTAAACTATGCTTCTCAATTTAGTGTCTATAATTGGTCTTACGTACAGATGTCATTGAAGATAAAAGAAAAATAAAACAAAAAAGTAAAGTTAAATGGGCTTGCCCCAAGCACGGGCCATGACAATTGTAAACACTTGTTAATTTTCATTTGGGAAATCATCACCATTATTTTCGCAGTCTTATTAATATCTAGAATGTCATGGTAAACAACGTTCTTGATTTCTAGAATGTGATAATATCCCATATGTTTATGATTGAAATACTAACAAATTAATATACAATTACTTTTCTACTATTTTGCCAGGTTATGCCTGCAAATCTTCAGACCTCAAGTGCTAGCGACAATCTAGAAAATCTCCACGTAGAAAGGTGCGATTTATTGGAAGTGATATTTTTGGTTCAGGAAACCCCCTCTACTCAAGCATTTGATAAGCTGAGGCAATTGAATTTGTGGAGTTTACCAATGCTGAGCCACATATGGGAAAAGGGTTTACAAGTTAGCTCAGGCTTTGGAAACCTCAGATTACTCGAAGTAGTTAGCTGTCACAATTTGAGATACTTGTTTTCACCACACATAGCCACACTTCTTACTTGCCTGGAGAGAATAGAAGTTTCCTGGTGTAGTGCGATGGAGAAAATTGTTGGAGAGGCAGAAGGAGGAGGAGAAAGCATTAAGGATGAATTGACATTTCCGCACGTGAATTTCATCAAACTTGAATATTTACCCGAACTTGAATCTTTCTGCTCTGAAGCTTATACTTTGAAGTGGCCAGCCTTGGAGAAAGTCGAAGTTGAAAAGTGTCCAAAATTAAAAGCGTTTGCTCCCGAGTCTCTATATGCATAAGCAGTCGACATGTGTCTATGAAGCGTCCACGTGGAGAGAAAAGAAGGTATGTTTTCAATTCAACCAAGCACTCTGATCGGTCACTATAAAATCAGTAGAAGATATTTTCATGAATTAGCGATGTTTTTTATTTTTCTTTGCCTTATCGTTCTTATGTCATTAGTTCATCTCCACTTTTTTTTTAGATTAAAAAAAAAATTCTTTTGAGGATTTACAATTGTTTAAGCTTTAGAGAATAATTTACCATAATTTTTCTCTAATTGTCACTGAGAAGCCGTAAACCCCTAATTCCTAATCTCTGTGTTCTTAAACATTATATTCTAAAAATTACACTAATTTACTTATTTTATATGTTCAGAACGTAACTTTTAGGCTCATTCCTATGAAATAATATTTGTCCAGTAGCAGTAGCCATTACATTATTATAGATAATATCCATTACATGCACTTTCTATTTTAATCACAGATATTAATTTTTTATTCTTTCTTTTGCATAATCTTTGAGAAGAATTTCATGAGAAGCCAAGAAGCTGGGGACAAGACTACATGATATGTTGCGGTGCACATCTATAATATACCATGACATACCAACTTCGTTCTTATCAGACACCGTCGCTTTTATCACTGATTATGCATGTCCCATGTTAATGTTCTTCAAATCCTGCAATTGCATCATAACATCACATAATTTAGTTATTATATTTGCTCTTTAGTTGTATTGAATAAAATGGATATATTTGGACCTTCCTTATCAGATGTAATTACAATATTGAATCTTGGTATTTGAATTATGAACATGATAATTATTGTTTAATTTGGACCAAGTGGATGTATAAACCAAAGTTCTTAATAGAAAGATCCGTGTAATGTACAGTATTGAATATTGGGGCCTTCATTTTCGTGTAGTAGGGTTTATTTAGGCTCTTGGATTGCTTTAGGCTTTTGATTTATGTTCGGTTGTGGGCTTATTTGGAAGTATTACTTGCGGTAATGTGAGTTAGTAATTTTAGTGCAGCTTTTGTCTTCTTTTTTTTTTTTTTTTGTTGTTGTTGTTTTTTGAGATTGGTGCTTTAGATATCATGTTGATATCTTTAATTATACTATAAAAGTTTATCTAATAAATAAAGTTTTTCATTGATAAAAATAAAAAAAATTAAAATAAGCTAAACTACAATTAACGCCACCCCACCTTAATATTTTGTAAACAAACGTTTTAATCCTTCATTTTTTTTCTTACAAATTTTTTGTAAGCATATTTTTGGAGTAGAAGTTCGGGGCCAGCCCGGAGAAGTTTTAGTCCCAAGGCGACGTTGGAAATATACCATTTGTATATATAGCTCCATATGATCTTTTTTTGGCCATTTGTTAGGGGGGAGGGGGAGGGGGGAGTAATATATTGGGTTGCCTTAAGATTGTCTCCTACATGAATCGAACCCGGGTGCACTTGAGGACGGGAGGAGAATTTGGCCCACTTTTACATTGTGGTGCCACCCCATGTGCAATACTTTTTTGGGAGCTTTAGTAATATACCCAAAATAGGAGTTGAAATTATAAAAAAACCCTATATGAAATGCACTTTAGAAACATACCCAAAAATCATTTACTACATACAAAATGAGGGTTGAATTTCTTATAAATTACATGACTGCCACTAACTAACTTAAAAGAAGCCCAATACAAAAATCACAAAAAGACCCAAAACAAGCCCAACTCAAAATTTTTTCAAAAACCCGAACTTAAGTATTAAAAAAAAAAAAAAAAGAAACACGAAAACCAAGGGCATGTCCCCATGACCCTTCCTTCTCCATCGAACTTCTGCAAACCATGTCATAGAAGTGTATTGTTAATATCATATCATAGAATTACACTGTTAATACCATTTCATAGAAACACATTGTTAATATCATTTCATACCAAAAAAAAAAAAAAACATTGAAATACCATTTCATATAAATAAATAAATAACCATTATTAATACCATTTCATACAAAAAGACATTATTAATAACATTTCATACAAACAGAATATTGTTAATACCATTTCATACAAAAAACCATTGTTAATACCATTTTATACCAAAAAAAAAAAACATTTAATAACATTATATACGTAAAAAAAAATCCAGCAAGACATCCGATTTCCTATGAAGAAACCATAGGAAATCGGATGTCTTGCTTCCTCTTCCTCTTTTTTTTTTTTTTTTCTTTCTTCTTCTATCTCTCCATCTCTTTCCCTGCTTCCTCTTCCCTCTTCTCTCTCGCTTCATCACAATCCAAAATAGCAAAACAAAAAAACCCAC